>NC_056580.1:672980-678601 GCF_018340385.1 Cyprinus carpio
ATCCATCCCTTTTATCCACTTAGGGTCACAGGGATTTACAAAAATATATACTTTTATATTATTTATACATATATGACGATGAAATTGTTTTTGCAGAGAACATTTTAAA
This sequence comes from Cyprinus carpio, assembly GCF_018340385.1. Classification (NCBI taxonomy): domain Eukaryota; kingdom Metazoa; phylum Chordata; class Actinopteri; order Cypriniformes; family Cyprinidae; genus Cyprinus; species Cyprinus carpio. Next base: position 673,090 of record NC_056580.1, read on the forward strand.
TAATGCAGGGGTATATCAATATTTTTGTCACAATATTTTACAATACAAAAATGCAACAATATGTCACATCTACAGTATATCTATATTTAAAACCCCATAGGTTCTTTTTTGGCTCAACTATTGTGTTCTCATCTGTTTCCGCTCTTCCACGACCTATGGATAGTGTATTAAGATTGATGTCATTGGAAATTGGTAAAATTGTGCTTGGTAAAAAATAAAATCGATAATATCCACCTGCCTAATAAGTTATGCCGACAAAGGCTGGAAATGTCGTGGGATGGCAAGTTTGTAAACATTATAACATGAACATGAAAAAATGAGGGTATTTCACATAATTAGGTTAATTTTGTGGGGTTGATTTGCGTTCACAGGTGCATAGACAATGTTTACAGATTTTTTTTTTTTTAACAGTTTTGACTATTACTGACCTTGAGCATGCTTTAGTAATTTCTTGTTCATTTTAGTTATCTTAATAACTGAAACCTTAATAAAAAATGTTTTACTAAAGTAATATGTATGTCTCTGTGTTGTGGGTCTGTCATTCCTTGATGGTTGGATTAACCCCTTTAATTGCCTAATTCTTAAACATACGCCATGAGTAACTTAAGGCATGTCCCCCGCTGGGCATAGTTTTCCTGATACCTCGGTATTTGCACTTGCTGATGGCTTGGGCCGCCATGGCTGCTACAGCTATATTTTATAAATTTATTGTTACTGGCAGTTTGTGGCCTAATGGTTAGAGAGTGGGACTTGTAGCCTGAGGCGGAGTTCAGACTCAGTAGCAGCAGGAAATGTAGGTGGGGAGAGAATGAACAGTGGTCTCTTCCACTCTCATGTCCCACAACTAGTAGAACCAAACTTAAGCAAGGCACCTAACCCCCAATCACTCCCTGGGGCCACTGCCTTCTGTACGATGTGTGTGTGTGTGTGTGTGTGTGTGTGTTCAATACTCTCTGCTGTATGTGTGCACATGTGATAAGTGGCGTGCTGCTCGAAGCCGCACGTGCAGGCCCCAAAATTCCGGATCTGGGAGACACCATAATCCTGGGGTCAGCTACCATACACGTCACACATCAGCTCTTTCAATTTCATGTTATGCCCGGATAGCAATCGGCGCGCGAAAGGCGCGAGCCCACATAGCATGAGTATCTTGGGGAAACACAATGCTTCCGTCAATGTATTTTTGTTGTACAAAATTGAGTATTAACTTTTGTCTTTCAGCCAGTTGTCCAGATTGGGATTTGTCAGGCTCACTGCGACAGTGGAGTGGGGACACCACGAAGAGAGGCGCTTGGCCATCAGGACATAGACTTCCCCAGACTACACCCAACCCAAAAGCTAACAGAGTGAGGGCGATCTTAGCTTCATCAGGTATATACGACTGTCTGATTTTTATGATGAAGCCAAGGGGGGGGGGGGGTTGTTTTTCTGTAGCATCCATTACATAACATTTTTCTCTCTCTGTGGGCGTCAATAATTGTTTTCATACAATAATTGTCTTGGATTTTATTTACAATTTCCCCCCACCACAAACCTTTCCCTGACTCTTTAAATCCACTGTTTTTTTTTTGTTTTGGGAGCTTGGAAACTGTACCAAGGCCCCATTAAGGCAGCGGAATTGTACAGGCAATCCTGTTATCCAAGATCATGCATATTGAGAAAACCACTCTACGGCCCACCTTGACCTTTACAAGCAGCATCTCTCTGACCAAGAAGCCTCTCTCATTGCTTTGTACAAAGCATGGCAATGCGAAAGGGGGATGGTCCTCTGAAAGGAAACCCGCTTTTGAAGGTGGCTTTCCTAGAATTTTTATGTATTTTTTTGCAAACAATAGGGCGGAAGTAATTAAGGAAACAACATTTAAGACTTTTTTATAATTTCCTAGGGGATCCTGCTATTGGAGAGGGTGTTGGGTTTGTTGGTTGTAAACCGTTTATGAGGGTTTTATGTTCAATGGGACCACACAGAAATTTGAGAAAATGTAGCTTCCACCTTAACTTTGGTATGCCCTTACTTCATAAAGTTTTGGAGTCCACTTGCTGTCTAACTTTTGTCTTCTGCAGTGTCCGACCACAAAATATCCTATGTTTCTGTCCTGTTTATTAGGAATGCTCATATTACAAGGAGTTTTGGATTGGCGAGCCAGATCATCTCATTACCATCTTCATCTTGAAAATCTGGTGGATAGTGACCTGTTCCTGATTGGCTGAGTAGGAATGACCTCAGTCACTGCTTTCGTCATGGTACAGGGCCCCCCACCTTGTCAGGAACTAGCCCTGCTGTTGTCCATGTCAGTTCTGGCGGCCGTGCTGGAAACAGCTGTTGGCTTGCGTTCAGGACTAGTCCAGATTTTTGCTTGAGCAGCAAAGTATGCTGCGTATATATTCTGCACATTTAGCTTATTTATTTATTTATATTATTTATTGTTGTTTACTGTTGTGATTCAGGCAAATGTTAATAATTAGAGAGCATTTGCTTATTTAATAAAGTAAAATAATGTAAACCATTTTATTAAAACATTTGGTCACTTTCAGCTTGAAGGAGAATCTGAACTAACACCTGATGAGGGAAAGGAAAGCATTAATGGATTTGTGCTTTTAAATTAGGACATTCCTCAATGATGAACAATGCTAATGGCTTGATGGCTTTTATGCCGAGGCTTCTACATCATGCGGTGGGGTAGTATGCATTTTTAACATAGGTGGAACATTTTTGACTCTTAACCCGTTCTGTAATGTTATTTTAATGTTTTTCTTACCTAGGTTGCTCGAGACTGAACTATGAGGCCAAATCAAAGCAACTTAGGAAAGGATTAAAGGAGACCATGCTGTAGCCCTTTCACCGTCAAGCGTCGGATGTGCTGCCAGTCATTTTTCCCTCAGAGAAAAATGATATGCTGACCCCAGTGAATGCGTAATTTTGGTAATAATCTCAGAGAAAGTAAATCTGAGATAGAAATGGAATGTCATCTCAAATAACCTCAATTGGCTTGATTATCCTGTATGCGCTAGCAGAAATGTGTATATTTGATTATAAATTGACAGTGATTTTTGTATATTTATTTTATCATTTTTATCTGTAGTGTGTCATAAGCAATCAGCTGGCTATTCATAATTGGAAAATGATGATGAAGGCGACAATGATGTGAATGCTCTTTGGAGGATAAGAGCGGTGCTGGCTACCGTCCAGTTCATTGAAAGTGGTGATATTCATTTTAATTCAGACTGTGTGTATGTATGTATGATATATACATATACACACACATGTGTTTAGATGCACGGATTACAATTTTCTAGGCCAATTCCAGTTTTTCATTGAGTTTGACCTGCCGATACAGATTTGAGCAGATATAAATTTTTCTAACCACTTTACAGCACACACAAATATTTATTTTATTTAAAAAACACCATATACTTTTAACCAAACTGAATAATAGAAACAAGTTTAAATGGGTAAATTTCTATAAATATTTGAGTCTTCATTTCTTTCTGGCATAGCCTACTCAGTAAGGTTTCCTACGTATGCGTTCCGTGTGCATGTGTGATGCTGATGTTGCGCCAATGTTAATCATGCGCAGTAGCACGAGTGTATTTGATCGGCATAAAATCGACATATGTCAGACTGACTGGCCGGTCATGTGAAAATGGGCCATTCCGGTCACCAGCCGATCAATCGTGCACCTCTAGTATATATGTGTGTGTATACAGTATACTACTGTGCAAAAGTCTTAGGCACATCAGTATTTTCAAACAAAATAGGTTTTTATTGATTATTTATATCTATTGCTGTAGTGTGTCAGTGGGAAATATCAAGATTACATTTTTCAAAGATTCATTATGCCATTAATGCAAATAATCCATCGAGATTTTTGTATACTGGTGAGCTCCGGACAAATTGCGCCTGCGTCTCCGTACTAATTTTGAGATCTTGGTTCCAGATTGGCATGAAGAAACGAGACAGACTAAATCCAGAAGAAGCAACGCTTGAAGAAATCTTCCTGCAAACCGTGAAGAGTTTTCAGGCACTCCTGTGTAAAAAATGCCGTAAACTGAGGATGCTTTCAAAAAAATTTCATAAATTTTATCAACTTCTATTAACTAAATCGATATATTTGATTGCTGACCACCCTTTACATGTGTCAAAACTAGCTTTGACCAGGTTTACTTGCATGGTTTTTCAAGGTGAAGCACAGGAAGGTTTCTTTAAAGCATCAGGAGATGTTCCCAGTTCTTATGAATTTAATTGGACTGTGCAAAAAATCTGCTAGTTATTACAATTAATGGCAAAAATAAATGGTTTGGAAATGTGGAAGTAATATTTCCCCATTGATTCCACACAGCAAATATATAAATAATATATTTTTATGGTTTGCAGAAAATAATGTGAAAATACTGAAGTGCGTAAGACTTTTGCACAGTAGTGTGTGTATATATGTATGTATGTATGTGTGTATATGTATGTATATATATATATATACACACACCAGTAAAATGGAAAGTATTCAGACCCTTTTTAAATTTTTACTTTATTATATTGCAGCCATTTACAAAATCATTTGGTTCATTTTTTTTTTCTCATTAATGTGTACACACACAGCACCCCATATTGACAGAAAAACACAGAATTGTTGACATTTTTGGTGATTTATTAAAAAAGAAAACTGAAATATCACATGTTCCTAAGTATTCAGACCCCTTTAGCTGTGACACCTTCATATATTTAACTCAGGTGTTGTATATTTCTTTTCTGATCATCCTGAGATGGTTCTACACCTTTCATTTGAGTCCAGCTATGTTTGATTATACTGATTGGATTTCTGATTAGGAAAGCCACTGACCTGTCCATATAAGACCTTACAGCTCACAGTGCATGTCAGAGCAAAATGAGAATCATGAGGTCAAAGGAACTGCTCAGAGACAGAATTGTGGCAAGGCATGTCTGGCCATGCGAATACAAAAAATTTCTGCTGCACTTAAGGTTCCTAAGAGCACAGTGGCCTACAATCCTTAAATGGAAGACGCTAGACTTACTCAGAACCCTTCTCCTAGAGCTGGCCACCGCCAAAACTGAGCCATCGGGGAGAAGAGCCTGGTGAGAGAGAGGTAGCGAAGAACCCAAAGATCACTGTGGCTGAGCTCCAGAGATGCAGTCGAGATGGGAGAGTTGTAGAAAGTCAACCATCACTGCAGCCTCCAGCAGTCGGGGCTTATGGCAGAGTGTCTGACGGAAGCTCTCCTCAGTGTACACATGAAAAAAACACCTGAAGCGACTCCAAGATGGATGAGACCAAGACAGAACTTTTTTGCCTTAATTTAAGCGTATGTGTGGAGGTGTTTTACATCGCTTAGTGCTTCTACTAAATACTTCAAAGCAAAGGGTCTGGAATACTTAGACCATGTGATATTCAGTTTTTCTTTTTAATAAATCTGCAAAAATGTCAAATACCCTGTGTTTTTCTGTTGAAGCGGCGCACGAAAACGCGAAGTTTCACGATAAAATGCGGAAAAACGA
>NC_056580.1:678732-678834 GCF_018340385.1 Cyprinus carpio
AGTATATTGATTGGACTTGATTAGGAAAGTCACACACCCGTCTATAAAAGACCTTACAGCTCACAGTGCATGTCAGAGCAAATGAGAATCATGAGGTCAAAG
>NC_056580.1:994690-1127190 GCF_018340385.1 Cyprinus carpio
TTATGGACATGGACTCAACCCCCGGATCGCAGTTCTTTTTTGGTTAATCCATTATTTAGGTCTGTACTTAAGTAAACTTCACAAATTTGTTGGGCAGGCATCTTTTCAGTATGGTGGCATTAGGGGGCTCCAGGAACAGGGTTGAGCATCACTGGATTAGATTAACACTACTAATCTGAGTGGTTCACGTGATGATGAAGGAGAGAGATAGTTCACAAGCCATGTCAAGTCAAGTCACCTTTATTTATATAGTGCTTTATACAATACAGATTGTGTCAAAGTAGCTTTACAGTATTAAACAAGAAAATAGTATGTCGATAATGCAAAAGGACAATATTAAACACTCAATTTTTCAATTAATCTCAAATCATCATTGATTCAGTGATGTCATCGTCCAGCTCATTTCACTTTAAATAGTATCTGTGCAATAAAGTTTACAGTATTGCCAGAAATTAAGTGTCCCCAACTAAGCAAGCCAAAGGCAACAGTGGAAACCAGGCTCAGTCGGGAAGCCAGTTCTCCTCTTTCCAGATAAAACCAGCATGGTGGGGTTTAATTCCAGGCTGCAACACAAGTCAGATTGAGCAGAGTACTCGTCCGATTCTCGTGGTCTTGTGCAGTGGTGGGCAGTAGCGGAGTAGCTTTACTTCGTTACTGTACTTAAGTACATTTTTTAAGTCTCTGTACTTTACTGGAGTAGTTTTATTTTGACTAACTTTTACTTCACTACATTCCAAAGCATAAGATCGTACTTCAAATCCCACCAAACGATTCATTCACGAATTATAATGATCCAGTTGCAGCTGTTCTCGAGTCGACAACTCATTGATTCAAATGAACTGTTTAGTGCGAGTCTCCAGTGAACTGAATTCACAACCGGGAGATCTTGTGAGCGCACAAGACTGATGCTGCTAAAAGTAAATTACTAATGTCGAATTTTAGGATTAATTATTGTAACTGAAAACCATATTTAGGTCAAAAGTTGTTTGTTAACTAAATCTGCTGTAAAGGGTGATCTATTTAAGCCCACTGAAATGCTTGAATGCAGACACATCAGCATCAGTGTTTAGGTTAAAATAACACAGATTAAATAAAATAACTCATGCACGTTCAAATTCTCCGCTGCCATAACATTAACAGTTTTATTAAAATGCTACGCATTTAGCCCTATGTCTGTTTTTATATTGTTTATCAACAGTATAAATTTTCATATTGTTTGGATTAACTAGCCGAGTAGACGGATATGATTGTTTATTCATAACCATACTGAAAATAAGTAAATAATGTTAGCTGATGCTAACTGTCTAGCTAACAAGCTTGCTGGTGCTAAGTTGAGGTAATTTTTAGATATAAAGTCCAAATATTTTTATTCAACCAGTACATCTGGGGCAAAAAGAAAGGATGAGATGTTCAGAACATGGTAACTACAGTAATGATCAAAGTGGAAAGTGATGCCCTCTGGGGGTATTTGGCCAGGGGTGTTTAGACCACGAACAAGGTTTGAGAAGAAAAAAATCATTATGAAAATATAATTATATTTCCCTTAATGGGGTCATATGATACGATTTAAATTTTTCCTTTCTCTTTGGAGTGTTACAAGCTCTTGGTGCCTAAAGAAGATCTGTAAAGTTGCAAAGACAAAGGTTTCAAATCCAAAGAGATATTCTTTATCAAAGTTAAGACTCAGCCACGCCCCCCTAAAATGGCTCGTTTAAACACGCCCCCACATATCTATGTCACTATGTGGGAAGATTTGCATAATGCCGCTCAGATGTTCACGCAAAGAAAGAAGGTGTACCTTTTATTCTCGCTGTTGCCGCCGGTGCCATTTCATGGAGAATCTGTGTGTTTCATTTTGAAAGTGAAACTACTTTGTTTGGCCTTCAAAAAGAGCACGATATCCACTTCGTCATGCCTAAAGCTGATCTGTGCTGGTCAACTCAAGCCGCAGGCCGTTCCTTACTCAAGCCCCCGGCTGTTCCTCACTCAAGCCGCTGGCCATTCCTCACTCTTTGCAAGGACAGTCTGGTGCTTCTGACTCATGGTATGTAAGTAGATTTACAAATGTAAAAGGATTTGTTACTGATGATTCAAACGTGAATTTTGAGCAGTGTAGAGTAGCACTTGTTTGTCGTTTCTCTGATCACAAATGCAGACATGGTTTTATGTTTACATGGCGCGATATGCAATTCAACGCGTAAAAAGACAGTATAAGTCATTATAATCAGTAATTATGTCCCCACTGGATGCAACAACTGCCTTGTTGTGATGGGTTTTATTGTTTTTTTTCTTGTCTTGCCGGTGTTTTGACACGCCATAACAGTATATGTTGAGGGGCGTAACATTTCCGTCACACGCTTGAGGCATTCGGCCAATCACAACGTACTGGATAGCTGGCCAATCAGCATACACCTCGCTTTTCAGAACGATGAGCTCTGTAAAAATCGAGGCGTTTCAGAAGGCGGGGCATAGATGAGAAACAATAATGTACGTTATGTGGAAAATAATGTGCTTTTTGAACCTTAAACCGCATAAACACATTCCATTACACCAAATAGACAAAATAATGTTCTTTTTAGCAACATCATATGACCCCTTTAAAATGTTCTTCCTAACTTCAGGCCTTATTCTCATGTCATATATAACTGTGATGTTCTGCAAAACAACAAACTTTAAAACACTTTTTTCTTCCTTGTGAAAATCAGATGCTCAAATCTGTTTTCTCTCAGGTACATCACAGTGTAAGTTTCACAGTGAACATTACTACATCAGTCTCGTCAACATAGTCCATATCAACAACAAAAATATATCTTGACTCTGTATAGTGGTTATTTGGGAAAATTCAGGGTATTTTGAGCAGTAGGATTCTAAAAAAATATGTGCTAATATAAAATTAAATTAAGTAGCCTATATAAAATTGCTAAATAAATCTATCTATCAGTACTTTTTTACTTAAGTGCCTAAAAAATCAAGTACTTTTGTACTTTTACTCGAGTAAAACTGAAAAAGGAGTTCCCTTTCAATTGGTCACTCTCGACATCACGTCGGTGACCGACTAATTGGGATATCGCTTCGATAGACCAATCTACTTTGAGTGTAAAGCTGTCAATTATCCTGTGCGCCTCAGCACTAAAAGAGCATTTCCTTAAGAGCAAATTTCTCTAAAAGAGCTTCACGGGTGTGTCTTTGTAAAGACGACGGATCATCCTTATAAGGATGCCGTTTCACCCGTGCGTTTCTTGGTGCGGTCATTACCTGGCAACGTGTGATGGTCACGATCGCTGTCTCACGTGTCTGGGCATCAAGCACGCTAAGGTGGCCTTTGTGGATGAGTCATGTTCCCACTGCGAGAAGCTGACCATCTCGGAGCTGCGAACTAGGCTTTGCTACCTTCAGGGGGTGGAGTCCCATTGCTGCTGCTGCGATCTGAGAGCTGTCTGATGAAGATTCGGCCACACTGCCGCCCCCCGGGATGGTGGCAAAGCCTGAATCAATCCGGAGATAACAGCTATGCTTTCCCGGGCCACCAAGAGGGAAGGGCTCGAGTGGAAATCTCCACTGCGTCCCGAGCCCTCGAGGCAGGATGATTGGTTTCTCAGGGTGGCTCACACTGGTGCCTTTCTTCCCGGAAGTGCATGACGAGCTCACCAGGTCGTGGATGGCACCTTTTACTGCCAGAAACCGTCCGGTGGGCTCCTCCTCCCTCACCACCCTCGGTGGCGGTGCAGCGAAGGGGTATTTGGTGATTCCCCCAGTGGAGTGGGCGGTAGTGATGCAATTGTGTCCTAAGTCTGCCTCCTGCTGGCGGGGAGACCCGGTGCTTCCTTCCCGGACCTATAGGCATTCGTCTGGTCTAAACGGCAGTGCCTATATGGCTTGCTGGGAAGCTGCTCCCGCCTTACACGCTATGGCATTACTGCAGGTGCATCAGGCCAAGGCACTGAAGGACCTGCATGAGGGTGGTCACGATCCAGAAGTTCTGAAAGAACTCCGAACCACCACTGACCTCATGCTCCGATTGATGAAGGTCACCGTGTGTTCTCTGGGTCGTGCGATGTCCACGCTTGTGGTCCAGGAGCGCCATCTCTGGCTCAGTCTGGTTGAAATGAAGGACGCTGACAAAGATCAGTTCCTTAATGCCCCTGTGTCTCTTCGGCGACGCGGTCAAGAACCTGTCCCAGCAGTTCTTGGCTGCAGGAGAGCAGACTTAGGCAGTCCAACCTTCTGCCTGGCGGGCAGCTGCTGCCTCTACCCGCCCGCCGGCTGCAGCGCCCCAGCCTGCTTGCCACCGAGGGTGGCCCCCTGCGTCCACCCCCACCCCCACCCCCACGCCACATCCGCAGCAGCCTCCAGCAAGTGGCGCTGTAGAACTGGGCGTAGGCAGGCCGCCCCACCCGTCCTGCCCCCGTCAAACTTGGTGGTGAGCGGAAGAGCAAGAAGCCCCGGGACAGACGACCCAGAGAGAGGGAGCTGCTTTCTGGTGAAAGCACCTCTCAGTCCCCTGGAGGAGGGCCGGGTGGAGAATCTGGAAATCTCGACGAGAGCACAGTTTTCTCTATCTCTGGGTCCCAGGAGGGCACGTAGAGTTGCTGATGGCCAAGCACCAGACCTCACTCATCCTCCTCCTTCCCCAGATGGCAGCAGCACTTGTACGGTTTCTAAGCGCCTGGTCAGTGCTACCCAGCCCATCTTGCTGGCTTCTGCGGACCATCAGCCTCGGCTATGCAATTCAGTTCGCCCGGCATCCCCCCAAGTTCAGCGCTATCCGCTTCACTACAGTGAAAGCGTCCGATGCCCCTGTTCTGCGGGTAGAGATCACAGTCTTACTGGCGAAGGACGCGATAGAGCCGGTCCCTCCAGCCGGTATGAGGACGAAGTTTTACAGCCCTTACTTCATTGTACCCAAGAAAGGCGGTGGGTTACAACCGATCTTGGATCTGCGAGTTTTGAACCGGGCCCTTCATCGGCTACCGTTCAAGATGTTGACGCAGAAATGCATCTTCGGGTGCGTCCGTCCCCAAGATTGGTTTGCAGCGATCGACCTGAAGGACGCATACTTTCATGTATCAATCCTTCTGCACCACAGACCTTTTCTGCGGTTTGCATTTGAAAGAAGGGCATATCAGTACAAGGTCCTGCCCTTCTGGCTGTCCCTGCCCCCACTTGTCTTCACGAAAGTTGCGGAGGTGGATCTTGTTCCCCTCAGAGAGCAGGGTATTCGCATTCTCAACTATCTAGACGATTGGCTGATACTAGCACAATCTCGGGATCAGTTGTGCAAGCACAGGGACCTGGTGCTCTGGCACCTCAGCCTGTTGGGCCTTCGGGTCAACTGGGGAAAGAGCAAACTATCGCCGATGCAGAGGATGTCTTTTCTCGGTATGGAGTTGGATTCGGTCGAACAGACAGCACTTCTCACAGAGGAACATGCGCAGTCGGTGCTAGCCTGCTTGAATACGTTCAAGGGCAGGACAGCGGTCCTACTGAAACTTTTTCAGAGGCTCCTGGGGCAAATGGCGGCACCGCTCGGCCTGTTACATATGAGACCGCTCCATCACTGGCTTTATGGCTGAGTCCCGAGGTGGCCGTGGAAGCATGGCACTCACCGGGTCCAAGTTACACCGGCCTGTCGCCAAACCCTCACCCCGTGGTCAGATCTTGCATTTCTTCGGGCAGGGATGCCCCTAGAGCAGATCTCAGGGCATGCTGTGGTTTACATGGATGCCTCCACCACCGGCTGGGGGGCCAAGTACAACGGTCACAGTCTCAGGGGTTTGGACGTGCCCGCAGCTGCAGTGGCACATCAATTGCCTAGAGTTGTTAGCAGTGCGCCTTGCCTTGAACCATCTCAAAGGTCGCGTAGGAGGCAAGCACATGCTTGTCTGAACAGACAACACAGCGACCTTTGCGTACATCAACTGACAAGGTGGTCTGTGCTCCCATCACATGTCGCAACTCACCCGCCACCTCCTCCTTTGGAGTCAGAAGGTTCTGAGGTCACTTCATGCTGTTCACCTTCCAGGCCTCCTCAACCGTACAGCCGACGAGCTGTCTCGAGCAATGCTCCCGGGAAAATGGCGACTCCATCCCCTGACGATCCAGCTGATTTGGAGACAGTTCGGAGCTGCTCAGGTAGACCTGTTTCCTTCTCCAGAGACCTCTCACTGCCAGTTGTTCTACTTCCTGACCGAGGGGACACTCCGCATGGACGCACTGGCACACAGCTGGCCCCAGGGCCTACGCAAATACGCATTTCCCCCAGTGAGCCTTCTCGCACAGACACTGTGCAAAGTCCGGGAGGACAAAGAGCAAGTCTCGCTAGTGCCACCGTATTGGCGCACTCGGACCTGGTTCCCCGAACTACTGCTCCTCGCGACAGCCCCTCCTTGGCCAATTCCTCTGAGGAAGGATCTACTGACGCAGAGATGGGGCACCGTTTGGCACCCGCGTCCAGACCTTTGGAAACTCCATGTCTGGTCCCTGGACGGGATGCAGAGACTCTAGATGACCTACCCCAGGAGGTAGTGAACACCATCACTTCGGCAAGAGCACCATCTACGAGACACACTTACGCCTTGAAGTGGAACCTGTTTGTCGAGTGGTGTTCTTCTCACCGAGAGGACCCCCGAAGATGCCCGATTGTGGTCGTGCTTTCCTTTCTGCAGCAAGGGCTGGAGCAAAGGCTGTCTCCCTCAATCCTATTCTATGGATAATGACTAAACACAGAATGTCATGAACACAGGGAGAGAGAAAGAGAGAGAAATAGATAATAGGTAAAACATGTGACCATCTCGGAGTTGTTCTGTTATTCAGTGCTTAGTTGTGTATGTTGATAACTTGAGCTTATGCTGAAAACATTGTGGCTAGTCCTATTGGGAGTCACATTATTCAAATTCATGTTCAGTTGTGTGCAGGTTGTTTAATATTTGTAATTTATATGATATGCTCATATAAATACAGCAATATTACAGTGAGGCTGTGCTTTTCTTTCTATATCTCTAATCCCAGAGTTCCATTCCTCTTTTCCCTTATGCCAATCACATTTTCTAATTAGCTCTCCCCATGGAAGATGAAGATGGATTATATTTTAATATCTTGGCCTAAAATTAGTTTAGATTTTAGCAAGTTAGCACTTCAGAGCAGCTGATTTGCTCTTGAAGCTGAAAAACCTGTAAGCTTGCAATTAATCATGCTTGGGCCACTTGTACAGAAGGAGAGGAGAAAAGAATAATAATAATAATAATAATAAAACAGAAAGAAAAAGAAAAAAAGTGAATGAGGAAAGAAAAAATAACCCATGGTGTAAACAAATGATTCTGTTATTTTAAGATCCCGTCTGTTATTGAACAACTGAGTGATGCTATGCTCTTGTGATTATCTTCCCTGTAGTTAGATTCAAAGTATCGATGGGCTGAAAGGAAGAAGACAAGGGCCGGCATGACTGGGACTCATGTTTATTCTCTCCAAAATAACAAACAAACAAAAAGAGCACGAGGGCACATTCACCGTCTCACAACTACAGCACAAACAGAAATAACGCTTCAGAGTAACAGCAGTGCTTTCTCTCAGCAGCAGCAGCAGCAGCAGCAGCAGCAGCAGCAGCTCCCTAGCTCCCAGTCCAACTCTCTCTCCTTTTTCCTTCACTCCCACTGGCTTTTATCGGTCTCTCCACACCAATCACTGCAATCAGACACAGGTGTTCATCATCTGCACTTGACCTACTTACTCACCGCCCAGCCCCGTCCTCTCGCTCCCGGTATGGACTTCGCAGAACCATGCCCCCCTTGCCACATTCGCCTATTGTTATTAATTATTTCTCACACTTTAAATTGAGCATATGTGTCAATGATGACTATGGGAAGTACGTCACAGTCTAAAAAAGGTTTCCACACAGGTATTCATCTTCACCAACAGTGACTGAGATACACTGACAGTTGTGATGATATTTATTTATTTACGTTTAACTCTGCTCTGATTAACTTGGTCTGAGGTCAGAGAAGAGGGAATCCTGAAATAATATTGTCTACATGGGATGTTACAGTAGCACACCAGAGTCAATTTCTTTTACAAAATGTTTCACTTCCACAGTTTATGCATATGTATCATCATTCTAGCAGGTAGCAAGCCAGCATTATTGCTACTAACTGATTAATTGGACTGTATAACATGATATAGGTGAGTCTCACACAGGAAAGAGTATAGTCAGTTCAGATGATTAGTCTTGTTAATGTTTTACAGCTCCAGTCAAGTTCTGTTTACTGTCCTCTAGTGGAGGGAGAGAAGGATCTGTAGGAAAGTTACAGAATTTGTAGTCTGTATCCAAAGTTTACCACAACAGTATGACATGATTCTTCCTAGTCCTGCAGAAGTCTCTGACTGATCTGTCTGATAATACATGAGTAAGAGTCAGAATGTGCCCTTATACTGTAGATCTGAAAATTCTCTCTTTCTTTCTTTCACTCTCTGATACTCTGTTTCTCCTTTTAATTTCTCTAGTGTTGTATGGCCACTTAAGAGACATTAATTAATCTTCATCCACTCAAACTCATTTGGTTTAAGACTTGGAATCGACTTGACAAGGTTTACCTCAGACCCAACATTATACAGACATCACTTGGACAATATTACAAATAAAACAAGTTTTACATTTCTTGCCACAGTTGCCTTTTGCTTGATAACTAGGAGAATAAAGCTATTATGCATAATGTATTATGTATAGGTATAATAGCATGACTTTCAAATAGCCTTAACTATTTAATAATATTCAGTATCACCACAAAATTAATAGCTAAATTTAACTGACACCTATTACTTAAATCCAACTTTACCTGCTTACATGCACTACACTCACATAAAGCAATACAACAGTATTAATGTTAGTAATGTTATTGCAAAATATGTTCCTGTGGCTCAGTGGTAGAGCCTTGTGTTAGCAGCGCAAAGGTTGTGGGTTCGATTCCCAGGGGGACACATGTTAGGTAAATACAAATATTATCCTGAATGCACTGTAAGTTGCTTTGGATAAAAGCATCTGCTAAATGTAAATACAAGGAATTGTAAACATTAACATTATGCATGTCTGTAAAACATCTTTGAAAAAAAAAGTGTATGTGAAATGCAATATAAAAAATATAAACATGGCTCAATTAGATACTGATTTCTAATTTACTTACAAATTAATGCCACAAATTAAACTTTGAGAATCTTTCAAAGATACGATCCATAACCTGGAAATCTTTGTCAAAGAAGAAGTCTTTCTCATAAATGCTCATTGTGTCAGTCCAGCACCTTGTAAACACAACTGTTTTAGTTGTGAGAAAATCAAAACTAAACAGAACAACTTCAAGCAAATTTTGTTTTCCTGTGTGACTTTACTCTTGGAATTTGCATCATACCAGCCAATCAGATTAGGGCATGCCAGACTTAAAAAGTCCTTCCCAATTTTGCATGAAACATGCATCAGATGGTCAGTGAAAAGGCTGTGGTCCATTTGATATGCCATTTGAGGCTAAGATTACATTATTTCTCTTTGGCTGTATAGTTCTCTTTCCACTGGAGCTCTCTGTATTCCACCTGTTTTTTTTATTTTTTTTATTTCACCCATCATCTCTCTCTCTCCCCAGTTCTCATATGTGTATTGGCCCCTGGGTCTGGGTGGGAGGTGTGTCAGGTCTATGAGTAGCTCCAGCTTCATTAATCATCAGTACTGGGCTTAGCATCAAACCCCCGCCCCATCTCCTCCTGCGCAACCCCTCGGATTACCCTGCGCTGCTGCTGAAATGTCAGCCCAAATCTGAGTTTCCATGCAGATAATAATTTCAATAATATTTCTCCATTTGTGTCCTCCTTGCCAGGGGAATAACGTTCCCTTCTCAGTCAGGTAGTGTGAGTCTGCCGTTGCTAGAAATGCTTGACTCTGAGCCACATGGCTTAGCTGCACTCACAGCATATGTTCAACAAGATCTCTCTCTCTCTCTCTCTCTCTCTCTCTCTCTCTCTCTCTCTCTCTCTCTCACACACACACACACGCACGCACGCACGCACACACACACACACACACACACACACACACACACACACACACACACACACACACACACACACACACACACACTCATAAACATAGTTTTATTAATTTGAGTCAGTGAGATGCATATACAGTAGGTTTAAATTATCCTGCTTTCTTTCTCTGTGTGGGTCCATCCATAGAGTGTGTATTTCCGACAATGAAAATCGATCAAACTGGAAAGGGCTTTATATACTTTATATGGTACTTATTGCAAATGTCAAGTCTCGCAGCATCTCTCAAAGTGAACAAGTACAGACTGATATGAAACAAACATTCCCAGTCCAGTGGGAGGACATGTATGCGTGTCTTGAATTTCCCCCAATAGAAGTCATTTGCTAATATTGAAGATTATTATATATTGTGTAATATCATGTAAACTCTGCAGGTGACGTAAGAAAGAAAAAAATCACAAATGAGAGCTCATTAGTATTTAAGTTTTTATTAAATAGATTTGATATTAAATAGAGAGGAAACTCAACTCATATGCAAATGTAATGTGTAGACCTGTAAATAGCCTATTTTATACAATAGTTCAATGGAACAATTATGCAAAAAACAAAACAAAACAAAACACACAAAAAAACAATGTCTCAAAACATTGAGCGAAAAAGAGATATCTTTGTCATATTATCCTTTCAATGGTTTCACTTCCAAACTTAAAGACATTTCTTATTTCGCTGCATTTTAAAGTTCAAGTTAAGAGAACTCTTACTTCTGAATTCATATCATGTGAAGACGTGACCAATAGAATATCCAAAAGTCAAGAGCGACCTCTTAGCTGAATTAAAATTAAACAAATTTAAAGTCCCTGTGAAATCAAAATTAAATTTTGTTTGGGTGTAAGTATCAATTTATTAGTCTTAAGGTTATCTATAAGGCAGTGTGCTCCAGAACAGTAACAAATTTGGCATTTAGAAGATTTAAGCATTCAAAGCTTGCAGTTCCTCACTTCCGCCAAAACATCTCAACGATTTTTTTTGACGTAACATCATACTTCATCTTCTCATCAAATCTTCTGACCAATCAAATGCTCTCTAAAATTCGAAACGCACACCCCCTGCTCTATAAATAGACGCTGAAGTGCCAGCTGAGATTGGTCACTTGTTCACAGTGTAGTATTTCCAGGATAGTGGATGGCTCCTAGTGCACAATGTAGGTAATAGGGAACGATTCAGACAGTGTAAATATTATTTCTATTTGTGCAAATGAGGTTTGGTTTCACATTGTTTCATGCGAACCGCGGCAGTGCACACAGTCTGATCCGGACATTGGATCCGGTACAGAGACACGATCTCATGGAGCGGATTATCTGCGAGAGTCAGCATATCGGGGACGTCGGGGATGGTGTAAGCGAACGAGTCAGTGCAAAGAATTAAAGCAAAAGTGATGAAAACAAGCATGTGAATGAAGGCGGTACAGACAGAAGGCTGTTTAAATGTTACGTGATCTTTCCAAATCATTCTAATATGCGAATGTTTTCATAACAACATGAGCCCCTTAAAATGATTAAAGTTATTAACGTTAATGATATTTAAAATGGCAATCAAGCACTGATTTATTTACATTTCTCATATCTGCGTTTATCTTGTATATCTTTGTTTCAGTTTCTCCTTTTGAATGACGAATATATACTATTAATAGCTGCTGATTTGAGTAGCTCATTCCTCTCACACATGCGCAAGAACGCACGTGTTAGTTTGCCGTCGGTTGTATTCTGTGCGGTGTGTTCCATTGAGCTTTTTGGTCCGACGCTGCCGACACGAGGCGACAACACTGTCGGCTTTCATCGCCGCTAGTTCTTTGAAGTCGGCTTGGTGTGTCTTAAGCCTGGAACACACGCGCGTCGGCCGACTAAATCTTCTCAGTGTGTTCCGCACCGTCGGCTGAAATTGTTCCTCGTCGGCTTTGTAATGGCCGACTCGACATGTTGAATCGGCGTCGGGGCTTGTCAGTCAGTCGGGCCATCTGGTCATTCTGATTGGCTGTTCAGCCAGTGAACCAGTGCTCTAGAAGAAAAAAACGGAAGTGACGAAGCAAGTAAACAACGAAGTCAACGGAGACATACTTGCTTTTCTCATTTGTTTGCATTTCTCATGATTAATTCTCGTGATTATCATTCGTGATTATTTAAAAAAGATGCAACGTGTCAGACATTTCCGAAATATCACAAATCCATCTGTGGATAGCGAGACTCTGATATGCTTTTTCTTTGTATATGTTTTGTATCCCTGTAGCTTCTTCTGGTTTCCCGCTTTGAGTAACTACTGCCAAGACTACTGTCACCTGCTGGTACGGAAAGGTATTTCCTACGCAGGCGCAGAACAGACGTGCTAGTTGGCCGTCGGGTGTCGAGAATCGGCTTGGTGTGTCAGGGCAAATCTGGCCCCAGACGCTGCTGACGTGAGCCGACCCTGCAGTCTGCTTTCGTTGCCACTAGTTCATCGGCATCGGCTTGGTGTGTTCCAGGCTTTAAAGCTGCAGATCTGCAGTGAGCTTGATTGTACTGTTCTCAAAGGGTTTAAACTTCCAGAGAAATGTTGGGCTGAATGTGCTAGATAAAGTTGGCCAGTGGGTTTCAAATAAAGTGGGACATCTTGAACCTTCACTAATTCACATTAACTCATATTAATTAAATACATTTACATTCACTGATTATTTTATAATTTACATGTATAACTGAATGAAAAAAGTTTTACAATATTACGTTTTACATATTACATTTTAAAATGTTTCTCCTAATCAGTTTTTTGTTAGCCTATTTTCTGTTGCATATGTTAGAGGCATATTTTTTAATATGCTGTATAGTAAAGTTAAATACTCACCTTGTCATGGCATTTCTTTTTTTTTTTTTTTTTTTTACAAAATTAAAAGGTATTTCAGTTTTGTGTTGCATGAAGGTGGGTGTGGACGAACGGAGGGCGGAAGTGTGGCTAAAGTGCACCATGTTTGTTTTGGTCTTATACTTTTTGCTGTGTTCCTGTGTGAAATCTAGTGATTAAAAACAAAAGAACAACAAAAAAAAAAACACTTCCCATGTATAACCTTTCATGGGTTTGACATATGCATTGATCTCTATGTAGTGCATCAGCATCAGTTACCTCACCATCAGTTGAGCCTTTTAAAGTGGTGTTCAAAATTCAAGTAATCTGGTCACCTTGTTTTGGTCCTGAATGTATCCTGAATGTGTTTTTGAATTTAGTAGTTGACAGAGGTGGGTAGTAACTTTGTTACATTTACTTCGTTACATTTACTTGAGTAAATTTTTTAGGTAACTAATACTTTTGGAGTATATTTAAAGATGGGTACTTTTACTTAAGTTACTGTGGGCCTTGCTCCTCTCGTTACATTATCTTAATGCAATACAAGTTATAAATGCTTCAGTTTATTCCAAACGCGCCGTCTACTTTTCTCTTGGCAATGAGCGATGCTCATTCACGAATGATTCGTTCTTTTGAGTCAGTTCTGTTCAAAAGCTTGATCAAACCAGTTGGCAAACCAGTGAATTGGTTCGTGAATCAGTTTGAATGATTTGTTCAGTTCCCCGCCGCGCACGCTGATCCATCTGAACCACTCAGATTTGTAACAGAAAGTTTAAGAACATCAAGGGCATTGAAGACGTGGCTTTGGATCTACAGTCAATTGAAAGCAAATCTGCAAAGGCTATTGTTTGCTAACGATGAAGATCTTTATTAGATGAACACTGCGTCTGCTGTCTACGGTTCAACAGGTAAAACTTAGGCTACATTCAATTACAGTACACGATACCACTATGACATTACCAGTTTGTTGTATGTGTAACATAAATTAGTTAGTTTAATTTTTACATTAAATAAGCTGTCAAAGAGTATAAAATGAATACCCTCCAAACCCGCGTTAGCTCTGTTCCAGGAGAAATGCCTTTGCCTAGACACAATTAATATTGATATTTCCACAATAGCCTATTTACGTTTGCAGAAATAGAAATTTGTTTACATTTTGCAGAACAGATGGAAGAAGATCCAAATGTGCATTTGGTTCGTTATGTCCAGATGTTCGGTAACTTAGCCATCGTGCGAGGAGTGTTCACTCTTCTCTGTGTCAGAGGTTATTTATACAGTATATAATACATAATTCATATAGCTACTTTAAATATTATTTAATTCAGTGATGCAAATCAGAATTTTCATTAGCTGTTAATCCAGTTTTCAGAGTCATATGATCCTTCAGAAATCATTCTAATATATTGATTTATTACCAGCGCTGGAAACATTTTTGATGCTTAATATTTTTTGGAAACTGTGATATTTTGTTTAGGATTCTTTGATGAATAGAAAGCTAAAAAGAACATCATTGATAGTAAATCAACATATTGGAATGATTTCTAAAGGATTATGTGACACTGAAGACTGGCATAAAGGCTGATGAAAAAATTATATATATTATATATATATATATATATATATATATATATATATATATATATATATATATACACACACACGCACATACATTACATAAATTGTGTCTATATATCTAAATAAAAATAGACTATAGATATACAGTATATGATCCAAAGTAACTAATTCTAAAGGACGTGACAAAGTCAAATCAAGTAATGTACCTATTGTCTTAAAGGGTTAGTTCAGCCCAAAATGAAAATTGTGTCATTAATGACTCACCCTCATGTCGTTGCAAACCCGTAAGACCTCCGTTCATCTTCAGAACACAGTTTAAGATATTTTAGATTTAGTCCAAGAGCTTTCTGTCCCTCCATTGAAAATGTATGTACGGTATACTGTCCACGTCCAGAAAGGTAATAAAAACATCATCAAAGTGGTCCATGGGACATCAGAGGGTGCGTTAGAATTTACTGAAGCATCGAAAATAAATTTTGCTCCAAAAATAACAAAAAATATGACTTTATTAAGCATTTTCTTCTCTTCCGGGTCTGTTGTGAGCGCGTTCACAACACTGCAGTGACGCCGCTGACGTACGATGCTGCTGACGTGTTTTCTTTGTTATTGGGCGCACCAGAAAACACGTCAGCAGCATCGTACATCAACAGTCAAAGCAGCCGTGTTCACAACAGACCCGGAAGAGAAGAAAATGCTGAATAAAGTCATAATTTTTGTTATTTTTGAAGCAAAATGTATTTTCGCTGCTTCAATAAATTCTAACGGACCCTCTGATGTCACATGGACTACTTTGATGATGTTTTTATTACCTTTCTGGACGTGGACAGTATACCGTACATAAATTTTCAATGGAGGGACACAAAGCTCTCAGACTAAATCTAAAATATCTTAAACTGTGTTCCGAAGATGAACGGAGGTCTTACGGGTATGGAACGACATGAGGGTGAGTCATTAATGACATAATTTTCATTTTTGGCTGAACTTACCCTTTAACTATTTTTAACGTTTTATTATGCAGAATATATATATATTGTCAACATATTATTATTAGGGCTGTGCAATTAATCGCATGTGATTGTCATGCGCATCTCATCAGTAAAGCTGGTTCCGTGATTAGTAGTAAATCTCCATCATCTGCTTTCAGATGCAGCATTTACTACACAGAGCCGTAGTTCACTGACAAGCTATACAATATCACGTTCATTATCGCAGACGGTTCGATCTGCGATAATGAAAGCAATATTGCCTAATTGTCAGTGAACTACGGCTCTGTGTAGTAAATGCAGCTCCTAGACCAAACATGCTTTTTGACAATCCAATTTACATATTTATGCAAATATAGCAAGTTTCATTATTGTGCTGTAGAAGTAGAAATCTTCTCTCCTTGTATTCCTTCTCTTGTTCCCGTGAGTTATGGTGTTCTAGCGAAGGAAGGCAGTAGAAGATCACTAAAATGTCAATAGAAATACTGAATTGGAAGGGGCGCTGCTAATTAGCTCCCATTTAGATTTTATGATTCAGTTCAGTGATAGCCCCACCTGACACAGACTGCTATAGTTACATATTGTTCTAGCCTGAGGGAACCATAGGAAAATCTGGATTTATTGGTTCTATCATACAAGCATATTTCACTTGCCATTATGGCGTGCCAGAGCTCAATGATGGTGGATTATTTATTGCAGATAAAATTGGTAGAGCTAGTTGGTGGAAGGATGGCCTAGTGTCTGTGTTCTTCATCATTAACATCCACATTATATGCCAAGATCCAGTCCGGTTCATCTGATGCAACATTGTTCTTCATGCAAAGATACCAGATGTTCTGAGGTGGGTTTCATTCTACTATTCTGTTCTACAGTGATGCAAAATGATTATTACAATTGATATTTCTTGCTCTAATTGAATGAACTGCATTTAAAGTCATTATAAAATAAATAGAGACACACCTGTATATTGATTTATAATAAGGTGCCAAGTTACATATTTTGGAAACTGCAAATAGCTTACCTTTAAGAAACTATATTATTTGGTTTATCACTATCATAAAGTTAGTTTAACGCTTAGCGTTGAGAAACATGTTGTTTTTGTAATATTTTAAAGCGATTTTAAAATACTGGTACAAGCATAGCATCATTTTTTGGTCTGCAACAATTATAAGCAAATAACTGTATATGTTTTGACCATTGTATGGTGTCAACATTGAAGATGCACTTTAGCTTTTCCAAGGTCAAATAGGTATGACATAACCAGTATTTAAAAATGTTCATGTTTTGAACTATTTTACTGTAGCTTTTATCAGATGTCTTGTTTCCTTTCTTGTCTTTACATTATAAGGTCAAATTGACCCACAACTTGTGTAGTGGCTTTGTTTATATAAAAAAAATCCTAAAAAAAATTTTATTAAGAATCAAAAAAACTACAACAAAAAAATAAAAAAATAATAGTTCTCCATCGAAGAACACTTTAATGTGCGCTTCATATGTTTAATAACACAAGAAAGTGGGATAATGTTTTCATAAAGGTATTTCTCTGCATGTGTGCATGTGGCGGCTCATATTAGGAAGGTTTAAACCTGTTCTGTAGTGCATTCTTGTGTACATCAGATGCAGGCATGATTTCTTCCTTAGTATGTCTCTTCACCTTCACCTTCTCCCTATTTGAAATAGACTGTTGTAGTCTTTATGCCTGTTGTGTATTAGTTGATGTTTATTTACTACATCCCTTAAACCCTTGGATGTTGGTATTTATCCTATTTACACATCAATATTACCTCTCCATGAGGGCCATAAGAGTGGCATTTAGGTGCTTGTATGTGCGGGTATTAAAATGCGCTCTTTGGCGTGTGGGGAGTGTGTTAGGGAATAGACTGGACCCTCGCCTCCTATTACCCAGAATAAAAGTGTCAGCCACCTTAATTACATCCCTGCCTGCCTCTGCCGTTTTTTACAGTGTCCCCGCTGCAGTGTCTGAATGGAGAAATTCTCCATTACTACTGCTTTAGCTGGACACAAGAGGGGTTGCCAGAACTTTAGCAGAAATTCATATATTTTACTTTGAACAGCGATGGAGGAAAAAAATAAATAAATTCAGTAAGCTGATGTTTCTTCAGTGATTTATATATATATATTTCTGCCTTTCATCCATGACTTGTAAAATGATTATGAGTGTTGCCTCAGCATCCTGATACAGTCCGAACACTCTGTCACTAAATATCAGTGCTGTCAGAAGAGCTAAGCGTTGAGGGTAACCCACCTTCACAGTGGGTTAGCCTGTGAGTCTGCAGGGGTCACAGTCTACCAGCCATTCTCTTCTACAGGAAGTGGGGAGCGTTGCAGATCAGCTCCTGTTTATTCCGGGCTATGGATCAGTGCTTGGAATATGTCTACATCCTCTCAGACAGTCTCACAGCGTGGAGGAGTGTGTGGGCGATAGACAGTGCTCATTCTTCACACATTCCCATGCCCCCAAGACCAACAGCCCAGAGAGACCACAGAAAAACAATTGGAGAGTCAGAGGGATGAAGCTTGGGTGAGGATTTATAAGATAGAAAGCACTTTTTGAGTTTTCAACTTTCCTCATTAAAGCAGACAATAATTACCAAGATGGCCGCAGAGTGAACATATGTGGTTCAAATTGGCGCCACTTTTGAGACCCTATTTCACTGGCGCACCCCAAACCCTCTTTAGGATAATGGATTCTCACAGAGATGAGGCCTAATGCACTCAGGTGAATTGTCTGGATCCTCATTCATTAGTTTTAATGGTTTGATGGTGACAACCATGTTAGCCATAAACACAATTTATTACATGCATTACGCTCAATCCTCACATCCGGATAAAATTCCTAAGCAAAGCTATGGACCGCTAATTAGAAGAATACGATTCTAATTAGAGGAGTGAGGAGCCATCCAGAGCTGCCCCTGACAGTCCAACAGCGGAATCAAACTCCACTTAACTCAACTCACACTTTAAATGGAAGCTGCTCCCTGCACCAAATAAACCTCCTCTCTTCGTGCCCAATTGATCAAATTGCTCCAGTTAAAGCTCTTTTTCATTTTCTTTCTCTCTGTTTTTCTTTCTCATCCTGTATTTTGTCGCTCTTTTGTGTTGCAGTCTGACATTGTATTGCAATTAATTAATACTCAAAATTTTTAATTAAATTTGTAGATGCAGAAAACCTCTTTTCTGCATCTACAAGTACTTTTTTTTTTAAAAGAAAAATTCCTTATTACTATGATGGCTACATTCTTATTTCTTGGATCGGCTGCGTTTTCCTCTGACCAGAGGCTGTTAAAGAATCACTCGGCTCTAGAATGCAACCAGGCATGCCAGCTAGCCAATTACAGGGTGTAAATTTGAATTCTAGAGTGACCTTATCGTGGTGATCCTAGCTGTGACCCCACTATAAAGGCTCAGTGTGTCCCGCACCTCCCCTCCATGTTACCTCCCGTTTTTCATTTGAGAAATCTTTATAAGGGTGGAAATGAAAGGAAGCAGGTTGTGTGTGTGGTTTCTCTTCCTCTTTGGAGATGTAGACAGGAGCAAGTCTTTGTTTGCTTTGATTCTGTTCAGACTACTCCAGCAGACTAAGGGTCGGATATTGCACAACATCATCCTTTGTTTGTAATCGTCCCTCAGATCTGGAAGACTATATGGTCATACCACTGTCTTTCTCTCCCTCCCTGTCTTTCCATCGGTCTGTTTCTGACTGCAAAAGAGTTGAACTCAAATGATTTGTAGCATGAAAATATGTGAGATTCTGGTTTTAGAGTCTACTGCAAAACCTCCATCTGTCCTAGGTCATTGGATGTGTGTTCAGTGTGATCTCTCTATATATGAAGCATCATCACATTCATCTGTTTATGGTCCTTAAATTTCCTTTCTGTCTGTTTGAGATGGTAACTCGGGTTACAGTCAACATTTCCATTGTAAATGGATAACAGTGGGGAGAAGCACATTAAAATGTTACACCATCTCTTTCTGTGATTGTGAATGGTTACTTTTTTATGTTTTTCATCCCCTTATAAGCTTCCCCAATAAGTTTCACAGATCCTAAAGTCAAAATGAAATAGATTTAAAAAACCATTATACATTCTTAAAATCATGATGTAACAGAAGTAGTGACTAGTGTACAGTGACAGATAATGTACAGCCATATATATATATATATATATATATATATATATATATATTTAATCTTACCAGTTTATTATCTGATAATCCATTAAAGTGCTGACACAATGAACACTATATTACAGAACTGTACTCTCATTATTATGGTCTTTATTTTACAATTTTATATTTTCATGCACAATGTGCAATGACCCCATACTCAAAGTTTTTTTTTCTTTTTTTTTTTTGATAAACAACAACAAAAAAAAACTGTTAGAACGCATTGTGTGGGTGATGTTATCTACAAACCCGATTCCAAAAAAGTTGGGACGCTGTACAAATTGTGAGTAAAAAAGGAATGGAATAATTTACAAATCTCATAAACTTATATTTTATTCACAATATAATATAGATAACATATCAAGTGTTGAAAGTGAGACATTTTGAAATGTCATGCCAAATATTGGCTCATTTTGGATTTCATGAGAGCTACACATTCCAAAAAAGTTGGGACAGGTAGCAATAAGTTAAATGTACATATAAGGAACAGCTGGAGGACCAATTTGCAACTTAATAGGTGAATTGGCAACATGATTGGGTATAAAAAGAGCCTCTCAGAGTGGCAGTGTCTCTCAGAAGTCAAGATGGGCAGAGGATCACTAATACCCCCAATGCTGCGGCGAACAATAGTGTAGCAATATCAGAAAGGAGTTTCTCAGAGAAAAATTGCAAAGAGTTTGAAGTTATCATCATCTACAGTACATAATATCATCCAAAGATTCAGAGAATCTGGAACAATCTCTGTGTGTAAGGGTCAAGGCTGGTAAACCATACTGGATGCCCGTGATCTTCGGGCCCTTTGACGGCACTGCATCACATACAGGAATGCTACTGTAATGGAAATCACAACATGGGCTCAGGAATACTTCCAGAAAACATTGTCGTGAACACAATCCACCGTGCCATTCGCCGTTGCCGGCTTAAACTCTATAGGTCAAAAAAGAAGCCATATCTAAACATGATCCAGAAGCGCAGGCATTTTCTCTGGGCCAAGGCTCATTTAAAATGGACTGTGGCAAAGTGGAAAACTGTTCTGTGGTCAGACGAATCAAAATTTGAAGTTCTTTTTGGAAAACTGGGACGCCATGTCATCCGGACTAAAGAGGACAAGGACAACCCAAGTTGTTATCAGCGCTCAGTTCAGAAGCCTGCATCTCTGATGGTATGGGGTTGCATGAGTGCGTGTGGCATGGGCAGCTTACACATCTGGAAAGGCACCATCAATGCTGAAAGGTATATCCAAGTTCTAGAACAACATATGCTCCCACCCAGATGTCGTCTCTTTCAGGGAAGACCTTGCATTTTCCAACATGACAATGCCAGACCACATACTGCATCAATTACAACATCATGGCTGCGTGGAAGAAGGATCCGGGTACTGAAATGGCCAGCCTGCAGTCCAGATCTTTCACCCATAGAAAACATTTGGCGCATCATAAAGAGGAAGATGCGAGAAAGAAGACCTGAGACAGTTGAGCAACTAGAAGCCTGTATTAGACAAGAATGGGACAACATTCCTATTCCTAAACTTGAGCAACTTGTCTCCTTAGTCCCCAGACATTCGCAGACTGTTATAAAAAGAAGAGGGGATGCCACACAGTGGTAAACATGGCATTGTCCCAATTTTTTTGAGATGTGTTGATGCCATGAAATTTAAAATCAACTTATTTTTCATTTAAAATGATACATTTTCTCAGTTTAAACATTTGATATGTCATCTATGTTGTATTCTGAATAAAATATTGAAATTTGAAACTTCCACATCATTGCATTCTGTTTTTATTCACAATTTGTACAGTGTCCCAACTTTTTTGGATTCGGGTTTGTACTATACTGTAGGTCACAACACAGAAGTCATTTAACTCACTTTTCACAAAAATCTCATGATACTGTTTATGCATTATTCAGAAAATCCATGAATTTCTTATATTTGCCAGGGTTCTTGCTGACTTTTCACACAGACACATAAATGGGAAGTGTTAGTACTGAACCATATATAAATGTGGAGGGGGATTTTTTGTAACAAAATGCAAGCACAATCTATTACTGGCCTAAAACCTCAATGAATCTATGCATACAGTATAACCCAAACTTATACAGACAGAAAAACTAGTTTCAGTCTTTTTATTATTATTATTTGTATTTTTTTTATAGATATTATAATTATTTCTCTTAAGCTTTGACACCCCTCTCTTCACACATACACAAACATGCACGCACACACATAGCTTGGTGTCTGAACGTGAAGCACACACCTTCTGACACTGCCTCCAGCCTCGCTGCCCCCGGCAACCTGCTGCCGAGCAACGCTGTGCCAGTTGCTGTACTTTAATTGGTCATTTGGGGAAAACTGAATACAGAGGTGGGATATTCATCAGTAAATTAACCCAGCAATAATCCAGCCTTCCCATAGGGCAGCCACCAGCTGTGGGCAAAGTAGAGAAGACTATGAGGTGCTGCAAGAGCTGCACTGGGAGTGGACGGCGGGTGTGTGGTGGGATCGAGTGAACATATCCTCTGTGCCCTGTGATAGGGTCTTTGTGGTAGTGCTCCTACGAGAAATCACTGGGGGGTATGTGGGGGCTACGGGTGAGTGGTGGGGGAGCCTGGCAACATAAATGTCAGTGTTAAAAGAGAGTGATAATGAATTTTCTGAATAGCTATTCAAACTAGGCTTAATTTAGGCTAAACAAAGGAAATTGAATGAACCGATTCTATCAATTTATTTTTGTTTTAGACCATATTTTGTCAAATATTTTGTGAATTTGTTTCTGTGAACCATTTAACAAGAAAACCTATAATGAAAACCATCTCATTTACACAAACAGCCTCTTCAAATAGATTAGAAATGGAGGCCTCACATAAGTTTATCTCTATACAGTGCAAGCTAATAATATAAGCTGGCCAGTTGAAGACATGAGATGACATTTTATGTATTTGACCCTACTCTCACAGATCAAAGCAAACAAACACTTGTCTAAAACTGCAATTATGAGCAAAAAAAGCCTTACATGCAGGTATTATTTGGTAATGGCAAAGTTTATTATTATTATTATTATTATTATTATTATTAAGCTGAGATGCTATACAATGTCACATGGCATACTCCATCTACAACTATTTTAAATAGCATTTTGCAAACTCTTTTGTTATGATTATTCATCTATTTCTTCTTCTTTTTTTTTTTTTCTTTTGAACACAAATTCACACCACATGGAATAATCTGTCAATCAAAGAATTATCCAACAGAATTAATAGAAGTTGCTCATTAGACTGTGGAATAGGCTGGGGTCAAGGGCACAGAATATAAGTGAAAATCATATTAATCAAATATTTGCTAACAAAAATAAGCAAAATATCAAATCACATTTTTTTAAGTATCTGAACACACTGTTGAGGTGAGTGGTGATCTCATATATGAGTGATTACACATTTCTGCTGCACGTCAATAAATTCTGAACACCTCTCAACCATATACATTTCTATTTTCCCCTCTGCACTTTAGATAGACATGGGGTAATTGGCATGCAAGGAGTTGCATGTTTCACTCTCTAATTTTAAGGGTCAACAGCATTTTAATACCATTTTAAACACATGGCCAAGGTTTTTTTTTTTTTTTTTTTTTATGATGCATGTACAAGCGGCTTTTGATGGTCGAAGCAGTCAAGCATGGTTAAAGAGAGGAAAGATGGCAGCTGCTACCGTGTGCCTCTTAATTTCCTCTGCTGACCCTGCTTCACCTGGCTCAGCATAGAAATCATAATGCTATTCAACTGTGAAGAGAAATTATATAGTGTATTTACCCTAACTATTTATGCAGGACTGCACTAACAGAGGGGGCTGCTCCTAATAAAATGAAGTGCTGTAACTTCTGCACGAGCAGGGCTGTGATAGAACAACCTGAGGGCTTTTGGTCTTGCAGCATTCATCACTGACACTGGAGAAAACTAACATTTCAAACATTTCTAAAAAACTAACATTTTAAACATTTCTAAAAATGATTTCATGCTTTACATTTTTGAAATTGCTCATTTGTTTGTTTCATAAATGGAATGTATTAATTTTCAGATCCACTGGGATTTGAGGTTTATATATGTTAAGCTGTATTTGGGCTCATCGTTAGGAATGCTGTTAAATTTAATTTTGATTTATTATCGACAGCTATGTAACTGTGTTTTTACATTGCATACTTTTATTTGTTTATATATGTGTTACATAGACAGATTCAGACACATGTAGGGTTGTTAGCAGGTGAACACAGGATACATAAAGAAGACAAAAACTATGGAAGATAATCACTGGAGAATAAGACAGGTAATCACTGGAGAAGTAATCCACTTTGTAGAAATGAGACTGGACAATGAGCTGAGATGAGGTGTGTGCTTTTTTGACTGGCTTGATGAGGGTGCAGATGAGGTGCAGGTGTGCTTGGTTAGTATTTTGTTGAGGGAGTGCGCTGTCATTGGCTGAGATGAGAGCCTGGCAGATCTGTGACAATATTATTATTATTATTATTATTATTATTATTATTATTATTATTATTATCATTATTGTTGTTGTAAATTATTATTAACTTATGTTTGTAGTTATTCAGAAAAACATTACTTTTTACTAATTTAATAATACATTATGATTTTCAGCACTCTCTCCATGGACCCTCTGTTATAAGCATGTAGTTTTGGTG
Source organism: Cyprinus carpio (assembly GCF_018340385.1). Lineage (NCBI taxonomy): Eukaryota > Metazoa > Chordata > Actinopteri > Cypriniformes > Cyprinidae > Cyprinus > Cyprinus carpio. The sequence continues at coordinate 1,019,006 of NC_056580.1, forward strand.
CTTTCTGTCCATTAAGATTTCATCCGGACTGCGAGCTGTAACAGCAGCACCATTTTAAGTGAGCGAAGCAGATCACATAACAAGGACTCAGGGTCGTTTATGCTTAATATCTTTCAGCGCTGTATCCTCTAGAATTTTTGGCAAAAGCCAAACACACTTTATTCAAGCCCTTTCAGCTCCATGCGCATTCTCTCTCTCTGGACGTGCACCAGCGGCAAGTTTAGAGCTGTGGCTGAAACGGTTATTTTAACAACAACAACAACAGATACAACAAAACATAGCAGAAAAACAACAATGCTATCTATTTATAATCTATGACTCTGACTGTTAAACCAGATGTAACAAGATGTTTCTGATCTACATTTAACATTAATCTGTAGGATCTAAGAACATTTCAAAAGAATCGTAATTATAATTGCAAAAATTGTTGTTTGATGGCTAGGATAGAATGTCTCCAGGTTACGTATGTAACCATGGTTCCCAGAAAAGGGAACGAGACAATGCGTTGGAAAACGCTATGGGAATGCCTTCAGCGAGACCACGCTCTGAATCACATGTGTAATCAGTCCAATGGAAGGGCGAGACGTCATAGGCGGGTGACGTAGCGACCAGGAAGCTATGAAAGCACATGAGGTGTTTTTATGTGCTTTTATAGCTTATTTTTGATCCACCAAAATTTAAAGAGATGATTTCCATCATCATTGCTCCTTAAGAATTAACTATAAAAAAAACAGTGTAAAAAACCTGGGTATCATAATTGACTCAACTCTCAGCTTTGACAATCAGATAAAGTCTGTAGTAAAAAGTAGTTTTTACCAACTTAGAATGATCTCCAGGTTAAAACCCATTCTTAGTTTTAAAGATTTAGAGACCGTTGTCCATGCATGTATTACCTCGAGATTGGATTATTGCAATTCTCTTTATGTCAGGATCTGTCAACGACAACTATCTCATCTGCAAATGATACAGAATGCTGCAGCCAGGCTTTTGACAGGCACAAAAAAGGGATCATATTACTCCAGTATTATCTTCTCTCCATTGGCTACCAGTTCAGGACAGGATCGATTTTAAGATTTTATTGATGGTTTTTAAAGCACCCCTTACCAAAAAGTAGTATACTTCAAGTTTATTTTATTAAGGATACTTAAGTATACTCAAGTATATTTAGACTTTTTGTAAGTATAAGTCAAGTATACTTAAATGTCATTTTAAGTATATTTCTGAGAAGTACATAAAGCCCATTTCTGAGAAGTACATAAAAAGTAAACTAAAAGCATACTTTCCTATTTTTAGTTTAAAAGAAGTATACTAATAGCACACTTGAATAAACTTCTTTTTCGTAAGGGACTTCATAACATGTCCCCAAGTTATATCACCAATCTTTTAGAGTACCATACATCGGCTAGGACACTGAGATCAGCAGATAAATTCTTACTGGCAGTTTATAGGTGATAGAGCATTTATGGTTTTGGCTCCCAAATTGTGGAATAGTCTTCCACTTCATATTCGGCAGGCTCCAGCCTTGGAGGTTTTTAAGTCTCAGTTGAAAACTCATCTTTTTACATTAGCTTTCACAGAGGTAAGACCTTCGTAGAGACCTTTCATAGAGGAACAACCCCAATGTTGTAATGACCCAATAAAGTGTAGTTGTCATCTGTTGGTTGGTTCATAAAGTGGTTTATTCTTACTAATTATGTTAGGTTTTTTTAAATTGTTTTTAATCTTTGTATATGCTTTTTATTAAATTGTGAAGCACTTTGGGAAACAAAATTCCATTAAAATGTGCTATACAAATAAATAAAGTTGAAGTTGAAAGTTGTGTTGAAACCGGCATCAGCTTCTAGGAATGAAGCAAGCGCTGACAGAGATGCCAGAAGTGTGGCCCTGAGACGCAGCGTCTCGTTCCCTTCGGGGAACCATGGTTACATACGTAACCTGGAGACGTTCCCCTTCAGGAACTCGAACTGCGTCGGAAAAAGCTATGGGAATGAGAATGCCCACACCGCCAGACTTGCAAATCCCTGCCTAGTGTGGAAGAGCACAACTAAGGCGAGAGGAAAGGGAGCCAGGAGAGGCTAAAGTAGGTGGGGCCAGCCGACCCGAAGGCCAACTTTTGGAGGAGTAAGCCTTGGACTCGAGGCTATGGAATAGCATCCTGATTCACTACTTAGAATAAGCTTCTCTGCTAAGTAGTCTAACTTTCGGGAACATTCCATCACAGTTTTTTCCATCACAGAGGCACGTAGGACCTCCAAGTGACCTTGAGCATGTGAAGCAGGTTTCCCCTAAGGAGAACCCCTTGGTCTTGAGCCACCATTTTATGGGTCTCATGTACAGCAGGCCAAGAGTTATCAAATTGGACGCAGCTGCCATTAGACCCAGCAGTCTGGAACTGCTTGACAGTGAGTGACTGGCCTTCTCTTACTCTCGCGACTGCAGTGAGGATCGACTCTATCCAATCAGGAGTCATGTGCGCCTGCACCATGGTCAAATCCCACACCACGCCCAGAGAAGTGGTTCTCTATACTGGAGAAAGCACACTTTTCTTGGCGTTAAGTCTTAACCCCAGCTCTTTTGTGTGAGTGAGAATGACATCTCAATGTCGAACCGCCATCAGCTGTGATTGAGCTAATATCAACCAAGCATCGATTTAGTCATGAAAGTGTGGGGTGAGAGTGCAAGGCCAAAAGGAAGAACTGGTATTGGTAAGCTTTTGCCCCCGAAAGGAACTTCCTATGATGAGGAAGGATGGAGATATGTGCATCTTTTAGATCAATTGTGACACACCAGTCCTCGGACTTGGTCTGAGACACAACCTATTTGAGTGTGAGCATGTTGAACTTCAGTCCCCCGACTAAGCTGTTCAGTAGACGCAGATCTATAATAGGACACAACCCTTCATCCTTCCTCGAATTGGTGAAGTACCAGCTGTCAGACCCGAACTCTGCTACACGAGGAGGGACCACCTCGATAGTCCCGCAGAACCCTTTCCGCTAGAAGCCTTCGGCCTGGAAACCGAAAGTGATATATCTAACTTCTTATAGTCAGATAAATACTTAATTCAATTCCTCAGAATTAAATGCAGCTAAACCACCAGACAAGTAAACATGGTCTGGTGTGGTAAGATTCATATTTGGGTGAGGTTTAGGGGGGTGGGTGTAACAGAGGCCAGCGGGTAGGTGCTGTGCAGGTAAACCTCACTTTTCTGATCTCAAGAGACACACTACCGACTGAAGCTAGTGGCTGCAGTCATTTAGCCCTCTTTTGTTAGTGTGTCCACCTCCCATGCCAGATACCCGGGTTCGAGACCCACTCTGAACAAGAATGAGGTGTGGCGGCAAGAAAGAGGGAAAGAGGGTTTACATATATAGGGAAATACTGTTGGATTGGATCAAGTTTGACAAATTTTGTATTATTCCTCTTCTCCAGGCATAATAACTTTGAAAATGTCTGCCTCTGAAAGGAGGAGGAAAGAGAATGTGTATTTGTTGTTATGAAATTTTTGTCAGTTTGTGGTGTGGAAAATTGGCTGCTGATGGTTCTTGTTTTATTTATGAAGAATGCTCCAAAGTAAAGATGAGAAGATTTTGAAAAGTGTGAGAGTCAGAACAATTGTTAATTTGGTTGTGGTAGTATGTTCTTTTAGCAGTGAAAACATTTGCAGAGAAGGAAGAGAGGAGTGACTGATACACACTAAGGTCAGTAGAAAAAGTTTTTGCAAGACATTAGAGTGGAGCAAAGATTGTCAGTAGCAGTGTTTGTGTTAGTGTCAAGGGCTGAAAACAGAGGGTGGAGGAAGTGAGGATGAAACCATCAGGCAAGGGGTGTGGGGAAAAAAGTGAAATTATAAAAAAAGAGGGCTGCAGGAATGGCAGTGTCCTCAGGTTTGTTTCAACTATCAGTTAGGAAGATGATGTTGAGACTTGAATGAGAAACAATAGATGAAATAAAGTCAGCTTTGTTTACAGCAGACTGGCAGTTCCAGAGACCAACTGGAATAGAGAGTAAAGTAGTAGTGGACATAGGAACAGTACACATATTATCTTGCTTTTTTTTCAAAAACTCCATCACAGTTTTTTGTGAAACACTGTCATCTCCTTAAAACACTCCAAGATAGCTTATGCCCCATCTACTCCAACATAAACCTTCAGGTAGAGTTGGTTTTCCATCATTACAATCTCCTAATAACAAAGCATCACTTTTTTTCCAATTAACCTTTGGTGAAGAACATTTTCCAAATTCCTCTATTAATTTCGATAAGACATGTATATTCTCTTGTTTATTGATTATTATTATAAAAAGCATAGGCTGATAAACAAACAAAAAAATAATCACAAATGTGGTACTCTTAACCCATCCAAACTTTTCCTAATTTGTTGGAGTAGTGGTTCAACAACAATAGAATATAAAATACCTGACAACTTGTCTAATTCCCCTGCTAATCTTGAATAATGCACATAAACCACCATTAATCTTAATTAAACTCTCAGTGTCACTATAAAGAATTTTAAGCATACTTAAAACATTTTCATGAAAACCAAAGGCTTCCAAGGTATTCCATTAATATGAATGTTCCACTCTGTCGAAAGCTTTTTCTTGATCTAGGGACAACAAACTGCATTTGATATCAAGTAGTTTAGAAACCTGTATAATGTCCCTAATACAAGAAAAATTGTTAAAAACTGACCTACTAAATACACAGTAAGACTGATCCGGATGGATTACCTGTCCCATTACCTTAACCAATCTGATTGCCAGTAATTCATAGTCACTGCATAAAAGTGAGACCGGCCTCCAATTTTTAATCTCAGTAAGATTGCCTTTGTTTTGGGGAGAAGAGTAACCAATGCTCTCTGGCAGCTCAACAACAACACACCCTTCAATAAGCTATCATTGATCACCTCCAGTAGATCAACTCCAATCTCAGACCTGAAGGTTTTCAGAAAATCAACCAGCAGCCCATGCATACCTGGAATCTTTCCAGACTCCATACTCTGGAGTGCTCTATAAAGCTATCCTAAGGTCAGGGCACTTTCTAGCTCTTTATTGGGCTCGTCTGAGATTTTTGGAAGATCTTCTAGGAAACCCCCCCCCCATCTTCTAGCTCAAGCTCACGTCTATACAGGGACTGGTAAAAATGCATTGCTTCTTCAAGAATCTCTCTGGGATTAGATAACAAAGTACCATCCTCAGAACATAAAGCATGAATTACGCACTTTTGTCCATTTTTCCTTTCATGGCAAAAGAAATATTTAGAAGGTGCATCCATCTGATCAATGTTCAAAAATTTTGCAAGGACCAGTTTAAGTTCAGGTTTTTTCCTTAAAAAAGTTTCCAAACAATTAATATCAATTGAGGTCTGAGTCAGTTTCTGCAAATCCATTATTTGTTTTTCAAGCACTTCTAATGAGCGAGTTAAATCTTTTGAGACATTTTGAGTGTATTGCTGTGCAAACTGTTTTATTTGCACCGTACCATAATCCGACCATTGTTGTAAGGATTTAAAAGAAGACTTTGTCTTTTTGAAAACCTTCCAAAAAGCCTTAAATTATTCAATAAAAATTTATCATTTAAAAGATTTGTATTAAAATGCCAATATGCACGTTTAGGTTTCACTGAATTTAAAATAAATTTACAACTCACCATGTTATGATCAGAAAATGGTAATGGTGTGATATAACATTTGTTGAACATGTTCAAATGGTGGTTAAAAACATAAAACCTGTCTAATCTGGCTAAAGATAAACAATTATCACGTGTGCATTATCATTTAGAGCTCTCCAAACATCACATAGATCATATTTTTCAATTAAATTAATTAAATGTTTACGTGAAGCCATGTGAGGTTGATTTCTGTCTATATCAAGTTCAGCACAATTAAAATCACCCCCTAAAAACAAAAACTCCTCAGTACAGCGATTTTTAAAAATTGAACAGAGGGTATCTAAAAACAATAATCTTTCCACAGGTGCAGTTGGAGCATAACTACAAATAAATACAAAAACAAAACTTTCATAAGTAGCTCTAACTTTTAACAGTCTACCTTTAATAATTTAATTTACGTCATATGAAACTGGTTTAAAATTCCTACTAAACAAAATGGCAACTCTGTGGGGCGATAGGCAACTGAACTGTGACTTAAAACAGGTATTCCACTGAATTCTTCAATCCAATCAACAACATTATCTGAGCTACTACAGTATGTGTCTCTTGTAAAAAAAGACATATCTATATTTTTCTGTTCCATTTCTTGGTATTTGGCCTTGGTATTCTGGTGCCATTCAGGCACTGCTGTTTGCTTCTGCTGCATCTTGTGCCATTAGAAGGCCTGAGTACTGGAGTCACTATGTCCAGTGTCTGTAAACTTAATCTGATTGTTTTTTCCCCTTTATTATTCATTGTAATTTTCTTTTGTAATTTTTGTGTGTTTCTTATTTTTTTCTCCAGGTGCCAGTGAGGACTTGGTGTGGAGCAGGGGAGGCTAGCCCCTTTCCTTTGGTGGTGTGTGATTCATAGGGTGCCGTGTGTGTTGGTGCGATCTCTTTACAGTTTGAGTGTGGTGTTTGATTTGGTGTGAATTTAGGTGGGTTCAGACGACCTCCTAAATTGCAGCCGGCCTGCACTGTTCCCACTAAGCCTGGCCCTGGAGAATTATTTTTATAATCTTGTGGGTGTATTTCATGGGAGAGAGAATTTTATTGATGCTCTTATAAGAAAGTATGTTATTGTATTGATGTCTCGCTACATGTTATTTCTTTGCCCTCAGTTGGTAAGACATACCTGTGTGTCCTTATTTGGGAGTATTTCCATGGCGCTCCACCAGGGTTGCATAGTCGGATAAAACTAATTGTAATTTAGGGTCTTTTAAACCTATGTGAGAGCCATATTTTGGCGTAGTTGGAAGGGTTTACCTGGTAAGGCAAAGATTTTTCTGAATGAGATGTGGGCATAATTTTGTGTTTATTTATTATTTGTTGTGTTTTGTTTTTGTTCTTTCTTTTCAGAAGCAAAACAGCAGCACGTGTTTCAACCTTTTGGGCAATCCGTATTTCTCTAGCAGTGGCCATTTTCTATTGTTGGGGTGAATGTAGTTATGACAGGTATGGAGGATGAAATGCAGGAGTTGCGAGAATTAGTAGCACAGCTGAGAGACAATGACCGGTTGCGTCGTAAGTGTGAGTTACCTGGCCCCAGTACTGTTCCTGTTGCCCCATGCAGGTGCGCCTGGCCCTCCCCAGCCAGTCGAGGCTGATTCAGTTGTGCAGGAAAGATTTGTTTTTGTGCCCAGAGACAGACGGTGTCCAAAATTTAGTGGCAAAGGTATTGTCAAGTCAAGTCAACTTTATTTATATAGCGCTTTAAAGGGGGGTGAAATGCTCATTCTCACTCAATCTCCTGTTAATCTTGAGTACCTATAGAGTAGTACTGCATCCTTCATATCTCCAAAAAGTCTTTAGTTTTATTATATTTATAAGAGAAAGATAGTCTGTACCGATTTTTTTCGGAAAAACACGAGCGGCTGGAGGCGTGACGTGTGGGCGGAGCTAAAGAATCACATGCGCTACTTTTTCAACATTTGTGTGTGTTTACTCGTGGTTTATGAGGACATGAATTGATTTATGGATTATTGTATGTGACTTATCAGTACACACGCGGAACCGTTTTGCACATTAGACTAATATTTTCATAGAAAAACTATGGAATAGTAGCGCATTTCAATGAAGAAGCGCGCTTTATGATTTATTATTAAATAATTAATTTATTTTTCATTGACATTTTTTCACACGCATTGTGTATTGTTGTTTGGAGTGGTTTAACAATAAACAAAACAGAAACCTACAGTGGCCAGCTAAACAAATGTATTTAAATATACACACACACCATACATCGCATGTTGTTTACTTGATGTGCTTACGCGCCGATAGCTAAGTTAACAACACAGAGATATTTGAAGCAGTTTTACTCACCGCCTGCGGTTCCAACACACGATCGTGACCCTTTTTCGTTGGGACTGCATCATCCTTAAGAAATAAACACTTTGCAAATCCGGCGTCAAACTGGGACTTGTTTGTAAAACAAGCATCTTCGAAATGCAGGGGAACAAACACAAACACTTGCACAACTCCGTTGATGCTCTGTAAAAATAAACTCCATCCACTGGTCCCTTAATGTTGTTTTTTTTTTTTGGTAATCTGTGCAGGGTTGTCTTGCCCTGGCAACCAAAAACACACTTCTTTGGTGACATTTCGCTCTCTCGCTCTGGTGAGTGAATGTATCTGCTCTGGTCTACGGGCGCGCGCGCGCTCTGGTTCGGGAGAAGTGCCCTTAGGACCCATATAAGGAAATTCCGCACCATCTAACGTCACACAGACCCATACTCGAAAAAAACTTTCCGAAACTTGTGACAAACCGGAAGGAGTATTTTTGGAACGAAAATACTCCTTCAAACGTACAACTTAATTTTTGAAACTTTGTCCATGTTTAGCATGGGAATCCAACTCTTTAACAGCGTAAAAAACTCAGTATGCATGAAATAGCATTTCACCCCCCCCTTTAAACAAAGCAGATTGTGTCAAAGCAACTGAACAACATTAATTAGGAAAACAGTGTGTCAATAATGCAAAATGACAGGTAAAGGCAGTTCATCATTGAATTCATCATGCACCTCAGTTCAGTTTAAATAGTATCTGTGCAATCATTTGCAATCAAGTCAACGATATCGCTGTAAATGAAGTGTCCCCAACAAAGCAATCCAGAGGCGACAGAGGCAAGGAACCAAAATTCCATTGGTGACAGAATGGAGAAAAAACATTGGGAGAAACCAGGCTCAGTCAGGGGCCAGTTCTCCTCTGACCAGACAGACCAGCAGTTCAATTTCAGGCTGCAGCAAAGTCAGATTGTGCAGAGGACTCAGCTGCTTCCTGTGGTCTTGTCCCGGTGTTCATCTGAGACAAGGTCTTTACAGGGGATCTTCCAGGTTCCGGTTTACCTAATTAATGCAGCCTAAAAATCCTTTAACGGATTTGGATATTAGAAGCGTATTAGTGTGTTATGTGTAAGCCAGGTTAAAGAGATGGGTCTTTAATCTAGATTTAAACTGCAAGAGTGTGTCTGCCTCCCGAACAATGTTAGGTAGGTTATTCCATAGTTTAGGGGCTTAATAGGAAAAGGATCTGCCGCCCACAGTTGACTTTGATATTCTAGGTATTATCAAATTGCCAGAGTTTTGAGAACACAGCGGACGTGGATGACTACAATGTAACAAGAGCTTGTTCAAATACTGAGGTGCTAAATCATTCAGGGCTTTATAAGTAATAAGCAAGATTTTAAAATCTATACGATGTTTAATAGGGAGCCAGTGCAGTGTTGACAGAACTGTGCTAATATGGTCATACTTCCTTGTTCTAGTAAGAACTCTAGCTGCTGCATTTTGGACTAACTGGAGTTTGTTTATTAAGCATGCAGAACAAACACCCAATAAAGCATAACAATAATCTAACCTTTTGACATTGAGAGCATAGGTCGCAATTTAGATATATTTTTGAGATGGAAAAATGCAGTTTTACAAATGCTAGAAATGTGGCTTTCTAAAAGATTGCTATCAAATAGCACACCTAGGTTCCTAACTGATGACGAAAAATTGACAGAGCAGCCATCAAGACTTAGACAGCATTCTAGGTTATTACATGCAGAGTTTTTAGGTCCTATAATTAACACATATAATTTCAGAATTTAGCAGTAAGATGAGTCGGTGGAGGAGGCTGAGGCATGTATGCGGGCTCATTACTTGTCCAAAGCTGACAAAGCATTTTTTCTCTTCGATTATTTGGAAGTTGAAGCACAGGAGGAGATTAGACACCGTCCCAGTGAGGAACAGGGAGATCCGGATAAAATTATTGGGATTTTACGGGAGTTGAATGGTTGCTCTCACTCGTATGTAGCACTGCAAAGAGGAATTTTTCTCCAGGAGGCAGCAAGACATGGAATCTCTGTTAGAGTTTTCCCTGGCCTTGATGACTCTTCTGGAGAGGGTTAAATAACAGTCACCCAACGCTATCCCTAATGCCGAAATTGTGTTGCGTTTTTGAGTATGTTGCCGATAGTGCCCTCCGTCGGGAACTGAAGCAATTAGTTTGTTGCCAACCTGCTTCTACCTTATTAGAGATAATCATGTAATCACCGTGTCAGAGGACGAGGTTTGGAGGGCTCTAAAGCGAGTGAACGTCAGGAAAGCAGCCGGACCTGATGGGATTTCTGGCCGTATTCTGTGGTCCTGTGCTGATCAGCTCGCTGGTTTGTTTACATCCATTTTTAATGAGTCTCTTGCTACATCGGTGGTTCCCACCTCCTTCAAAAAATCTGTCATCATCCCTGTGCCTAAGAACAATAACCCCTCTTGTCTGAATGACTATCGTCCAGTTGCCCTCACATCAATAGTCATGAAGGTCTTTGAGGGACTGGTTAAAAACTTAATCTGCTCCTCCATCCTGGATACTTTGGACCCTCTTCAGTTTGCCTATCGCCCCAATAGATCCACTGATGATGCCATCTCTCACATCCTGCACTCTTCTCTCACGCACATTGACAGCAATAACAGGAACTATGTAAGGCTGCTATTTATCGACTATAGCTCAGCTTTCAATACTATAGTCCCCATCACGCTAGCTTCTAAACTCATGGACCTCGGCCTGAATTCTTCACTATGCAACTGGATTCTTGGTATCCTCACCGGCAGACCTCAAATGGTGAAAGTAGGCCAGTTCACCTCTAACTCCATCACCCTGAACGTAGGAGCCCCACAGGGCTGTGTCCTGAGTAATGATCAGCGGGACCCCTGTGGAGAGGGTGAGCAGCTTCAAATACCTCGGTGTAAAGATCTCCGAGAACCTGACTTGGACTACCCACATCCAAACACAGGTTAATAAAGCCAGGGAAAGACTGTACCATCTGAGACAGCTGAGAAAATTCAGGGTTTCACCAGCAATCCTGAAAACTTTCTATTCAGGGACAACAAAAACAAAATCTACAAAGTGTATATCAGTGTGGTATTCAAACAGCTCCAGTCATGACTGCAAAGCCCTGCAGAGAGTTGTGCGCTTAGCTGAGCGCATCTCAGGGTCTGCTCTCCCCTCTCTGCAGGACATCTACCTCAAACGCTGCAAAAGCAGAGCTGTTAAAATAATCAAGGACTCCATTCACCCCAGCAACCATCTTTTCACTTTGTTGCCATCTGGTAAGCGCTTCCGTAGCCTGATGTCAAAAACTGAGAGACTTAGGAGGAGTTTCTTCCCCCAGGCCATCAGGCTCCTAAACTCAAAACCAGCCTCTTAACATCTTCATGTCTCCACTTAATATTCACTTAATCAGTAAGACATTCATCATTCTCTACCTCATATTGACATACTGACAGGTGTCAACCTGTTTGCACATTCGCCTCTTGTACATTCCTGTGTATCTTAATATTTAAGACTACAGTATAATGCACATATGCACATTGCCTCTTGTACATCCCTGTGTATCTTAATATTTAAGACTACAGTTTACTTTCATGCACATTATTTTCCACTATATATTTAATTCTACAGTATACATATTTTTGTATATTTTATATTTTATTCTTATATTTTTATTGTTTACTTTTATTTCATTCTTTCATAGCTATATTTATGTATATTTTCATCTGTGTTGTATTCTTTAATAATTGCACTGTCCAAGGAGCGGACCTGACTCACATTTCACTGCTGGTTATATATGCTCTATATAATTGTGTATGTGACAAATAAAAATCTTGAATCTTGAATAAAAATCTTGAATATGTGGGGAAGCAATGAGGCAGTAGTGGGAGAGGATGCCAGGGGGTGCGAGGGGTAGGAGTCAGTAAGCTCAAATGGCTTAGCTCCAGTATGGGGTGCACAGGCATTCTCAGTCGGAGTTGAGGAAACTGCAGGAGATGTTAAAATCACAGCAGCAACAGTTAGATCAACTCACTCAGAGTGTTGCGGGTATGAGGTTTTCCTCAGCATGTTCATTGACCCTCCCGTTCTAAGATGCTACTCTGTCGTTGGTGTCAAAAACCTGGCCATTTTGCCCGTGAATGTGATGGAGAATGTGTTCTTCCTCCCTCTCTAGATCAGCGTGAGTCACCTTCTACGATGAGGGCAGGGCAGACTTTTTCCCAACTGACGGAAAACTAGTTCCCGCTGAGCTGCAGAGTCACAGTCCGGTAGGGAAAGATCATGACTCAGTGATGTCAGGCCCCTTGCTACATCTAATGGCGTTGTGTCCTCACCTCGTTATTTGTATGGCAGGGGTACAAGTGCCCTGTTTGATTAATACTGGCTCCATGGTGTCTACGACCACGGAAAGTTTTTTTTTTTTTTTTGTGGAGCTATTTGCAACATTTGGGGCCAGGATCGTCTCAGGGCATGTCAGTGGTTGCAGCTTCATGCTGCCAATGTGACGTCGATACCGTATGTTGGCTATATCGAGCTGGACGTTGAGCTTTGTGGTCAGGTAATTCCAGGATGTGCTGTGCTGGTTGTGAGAGATACTCCTGGGGGCACCGGTGCTCAAGTCCCTGGTATTTTGGGGATGAATGTGTTGAACCGGTGCTATCAGGAGCTCTTTGGGCAGCACGGTACCGCCCTTTTTGACATGCCGTCTGTCAAAAAGGGTGGTACCTCTAAGCCAGTGTTTCAGGCATTACAACACTGTTGTCAGGTAAGTGCTGTCCCTCAAGATAGCCGTATGGGCAAGGTGCGATTGCAGGGTCAGAGTTTGTGTTGTATTCCAGGTGGCACAATGAAAATAGTGACTGCCACTTGCTCTGGGCACTTTGCTGGGGAAACTGTGCTCTTTGAACCACCAGAAATTGGGTTGTCTGCAGGTCTTTTAGCATCGGCTGCATTAATGTGAGTGACTTGGAGCACCGTTTAGGTCATTAATGTAGGTAATACCAATGTAATGCTTTTTTAGAACTCTGTTTTGGGCACCTTGTACAGTGTATTTATTGTGAGGTTGCCCCGTGGCATCTCAGAATGTAAATCAGTTTCGGCCTCAGTAAATCTTCAGATTCCCACGGTTCTTCCAAAAGTACAGTGCAAAAAAATAAGAATCTTGATTTTTTTTCTGTGTGTCAGCGACTGAACAGGAACAGGTAAGGCCGCTGCTGTTGAAATTTAATACGGTATTCTAGGAGTACAAAGGCGATTTGGGATGTACCCTCCTCTTTTCTCATGACATCACTTTGACCGATTCGGTCCCAGTTCGACAACTGTACGGACAGATATCGCCGTCTGAGTGTAACATGGTAAAACACATATAAACCAGTTGCTGGAAACTTTAGCAAGTTTATTAGAGAGAGCTGCAGTCCCCCATTGTTTTGGCCAAAAAGAAGGATGTCATGTTGCATATGTGCGTAGGCAATCGTCAGCTGAACGCAAAAACTCAAAAAGATGCTTTCTCCCTGCCACATATAGGGGAAAACTTGGACTCACTGACAGGGGCCCAGTAGTTTTCATCGATGGACCTGGCCAGTGGGTACAACCAGGTTCCTGTCACGGAGGGGGATAAACATAAGACCACCTTCTGTACACCCTTTGGTCATTTTGAATGGAATTGTATGCCTTTCGGGCTCTGCAATGCCCCAACACCTTCCAGAGTCTGATGGAGAAGGTGTTTGGGGATCAGCAGTGTCAGTCTCTTTTTTTGTACTTGGAAGGCATAGTGGTGTTTTCCTCCTCTGTGACACAACATCTGGTTTTGAGTTGGTTGGAGCGAGAGAGGTTGAAGGCTAAATTAGCTAAGTGTATGTTTTTCCAGCAAGAGGTAAGTTATCTGGGGCACGTAATTTCGGCTAAAGGGGTGTCGACGGATCTAAGCAAGATAAGAGGCAGTGAAGCAATGGCAGCGCCCTATGGGGGTTGCAGAACTCCAGTAGTTTCTGGGGTTTGCTAGTTATTATAGGCGATTTCTAGAGGGTTTCGCCAAGTTGGCGGCCCTTCTGCACTGTCTGGTAGCTGAATTTGCAGGTCGTATGTCCAGGGCTCAAACAGAGTTGAGCTTTGGTGTGGCGTGGACTGAACAGTTTCAGGTGTGCTTTACGGAATTGAGGAGTAGCCTCACCTCTGCCCTTGTATTGACTTATGCTGACTTCTCCCTTACCTTTATTTTGGAGGCAGATGCCAGCCATGGAGGGTTGGGAGCAGTTCTTTCTCAGGAACAGGTAGCCTAAGCTAGCCACAGTCTTAGGCCCACTTAGCGCAATTTGTCAAATTACAGCTCTATGAAGTTGGAGTTTTTGGCACTTAAGTGGGCCATGACTGAGAAGTTCAGAGAATACCTGCTGGGGCAGAGGTGTATCATCTTCATGGATAACAACCCCCTCAGCCACCTGACGACTGCCAAGCTTGGCCGCCTTTGATTTTGAGTTAAGGTTTTACTCTGAAAGGAGCAACTGAGATGTGGATGCACTTTCCCGACATGGTCCCTCCAGTCAGGGTGAGTTGGAAGAACTACTGCCTGGTACAGTTCTCCCAGTTATTGTAAGGCAGTCTGGAAAGATAGAGGTGGGTTTTCAGGCAGCAGTCACGGTACTGCCTGGTTTGGCTGTGGACATGCAGGCCTTGCATGAGGAGGATGCTGTTATAGGTGAGGTGTTAAGGTTTTGGAGGCGTGGGGTTCCCCCTAGTTCTGAATAGCGTCAGCAATTGCCCAGGGCATTTATGAATCTGATATGTCAATGGAGCCGGTTTTGTAAGCAGGACGGAGTATTGCACCGCAGAGTCTTCCACTCAGATGGAGGTTGATATATAACCGCAGAGTCTTCCACTCAGATGGAGGTTGATATATAACACTGGATAATGAGACTGAAACTAGAAACAGGTGTGTAGGATATCAAACCCTAACTATCAGTGGAGATTCAAGATGCACTTTGCTATAAAATACACATGATAGGATACATTTCAAATGATTGGTTAATCATCCACATGGGCCATTGGTGTTTGAACCCTAAATATTGCTGTTTGCAGTGATTTGAGAGAGAGAGAGAGAGAGAGAGAGAGAGAGAGAGAATTGAATTTGAAAAAAAATAACTTTAATTCACAATCATCTTAATACACACAAATTAACAAGCTGACAACAGCAAAAACAAGTTACGGAAAAAAAAATAAAAATAAATCATCTTCAAAAATGGTACAAAATACTCCCTTACAACACCAAATCTTCTCAAATGTAAACAAATCGTTCATAGTTTTATAAAACTTGTAATTAATCAGTACTCTTGATTTCACCAATGTTAAAAAAAGTGTCAATGATGTTTTGACCAGATTTCTGTTTAATTTTATCCCTTCTAGTAATATATATTGCCATTTTTGCTTCACCAATTATAATATTCAGTAACTGAAACTTCTTTTTTGACTATATTTAAAGTTCAAAATAAACACAGTTTCCGTAAACAATTCATTAAAACCACAAAAAACTTTTAAAAAAAAAACAAATAACGATATCAATCTAGCACATTGTACAAATGCATGAAAAATTGTTTCTCTTTTTAAACAAAAGGGACAATCATCATTAACTTCCACATTTACAATCAAAGCAAAAGAGTTAACAGCTAAAATACCATTCTCCATTGCAAATCCCCAACCTTTTTTGATAATGGCGGTTTATATAGAACTCTCCACTCTGGTTTTACATTTTCCTTTAAGCAAAAAAAAAAAAAAAAATAAAAAAAATTCCTCCACAGTGTATCCAATTTTCTTGCCAAATGATTCTTATTAAAACCCATTACACAGGTTCCATACAATATTTTTCCTCTAGTAGATAATACATTCAACCACTGAGAGTCCCAAGTTTTAAAAGGAAAACCCTTAAAACCATCCAACTTTGGTAAAATCATCAAACAAGGGAAAAAATCATTTTCATCAGGAATAGATACACCAGAAAAATAATCTTTTAACATTAAACTCTCCTCTGTTGTGAGGGTAGACTTTAACTTAGCTAGAAAACTAGCAACCAATCGAATAGATCTAGTGCCTAAAAAAATTAGCTACTTTTACAGCATTGTCCAATTTCCCTCCAGCTATGTCCAGCAATTGTCTTAAAATAATCACTTTTGATTCTAAAAACCACAGTTAAAACAACTATTATTGTCATTTACATCCAGCCAAGCCCCAAGAATTAAAGGTATGAGTATGGGTTTTTGGATTTCTGAAAATGAAACAGACTCCAAACTTTAAAAAGACTCTTATAGAAAGGTGGAAAAACAGACAAGTCCATTTTGAAAGGGTTTAGTAGAAACAGATGTTTGTTTAGTCCGAGACCTCCAAAGTTTTGCAAAACAATATGGGCCATTGCCCTCCAGCTGACACCCGATGCACCATCTAAAAGTCTCTGCAGAAACTGCAAACAAAAAGTGGCAGTTCTGCTCTGTAAATAAATCAGTCCTTGTCCTCCTTCTTCTTTCGGTAGATAAAGAACACTCTGTTGAATCCAGTGTAGTTTATCCCAAAAAAGTCTACAATAATCGCTTGTATTTTCATCAGTAGTTGAGGAGGAGGATCAATACACGCCAACTTATGACACAGTGAAGACGCGACCAGGTTGTTGATAACAATAATGAGTCCTCTATATGACATTTTAGGGAGCAGCCACTTCCATTTTTCCAAACGTCCTTTAATTTTTTCAACAACTCCTTCCCAATTCTTTTGTTGAGTCGTGTCATCACCTAAAAAAACTCCCAAATATTTTAAACAACCTTTACCCCAGACCAACCTTCAGGTATTTTCGGTTTACCATTTTTCCATTTACCAACCAAAAGTGTTTCAAATTTCTTCCAATTCACTTTTACCGAAGATACAAGAGTAAAATCATTAATTAAATGAAATAACCTTTGCACATCTTTTTGTCCACTTACAAACACCATTAGATCGTCAGCATAAGCAGATAAACATATATTTTTTGTACAGTTAGGCAAATGTAATCCATCAATTCTTTCCCTTATTTTTTGTAATAAAGGCTCAAAGGCCAAGGCATACAACATTCCAGATAGAGGGCACCCTTGTCTTACACCTCTTTTAACCTGAAATGGAGCACATAAACCGCCATTCATCTTCAATACACTTTCAGTTTCACTATAGAGTACCTGGACCATCATAATAAAATCTTTTTTAAAACCGAACGCTGCTAAAGTTTTCCACAAATAGGGGTGTTCAAACCTATCAAAAGCTTTCTCATGGACCAGTGAAATCAATCCAAAATCCAAATCAAGCAATTTTGACACCTCTAAAGCATGCCGAACTAAAGAGATCTTATCAACAATGGATCTGCGAGTAATACATTAAGACTGGTCTTCATGTATTACTTGCCTTATTACTTCAGCCAATCTGTTTGCCAAAACCTTAGAAAGCAGTTTGTAATCACAACAAAGAAGTGATACAGGGTGCCAGTTTTTTATGTCTGTCAAACCCCCCTACTGCAGCTCAACGGCAACATACCTTTTGACAGACTATCACTCAGCACCTGTAACAAGTCCGCTCCCAACTCTGCCCAGAAAGACTTGTAAAAGTCAATTGGAAGGCCGTCAATCCCAGGAGCTTTCCCCGATTCCATGTCATGAAGGGCCTTATATAACTTTCCCAGACTTAGCCCGCCTGAAAGAGCCACATTACCTTCTTCTGACATCTTTGGTAGGGAATTCAAAAAAGCATTGTCCTCATCACCCTCCGTTACATACTCACTTCTATACAGATTTTTGTGAAAACCAACTGCCCTCTTTCGAATATCACTAGGGTTCAGCAAAACTTGACCCTCTTCTGATCGCAAGGCTTTAATCAATCTCTTCTTCCCAATTTTTTTGTCTCTAAACAGAAAAAAAAAAATTTGACGATGCATCCATATGATTTATATTTTGGAATCTTGATCTGACCAATGATAGGAACCACGTTGAACCCCATTTGTTGTCTCAGAAACGTCTTATTAATTTCATTAAGAGGTTTGAACTATGTGATATTTGGAGACAATTAAATGGAAATATGAGACAATATACATGGGTTCATATGAGGGAGAACATGGTTTCCCTTGCCAGATTAGATAGATTGTATGGTTTTACACATCAGTTTAATATTTTCAAAAATTGCTCTATAATCCCAGTAGGGTTTTCGGAACATAGTATGGTACAATGTAATTTCATTTTAAATTCATTTAAACCTAGCAGCGCCTACTGGCATTTCAACATTTCTTTATTGAGCGATAGTATTTTAGAGACTCTTTTAAGTATTTTTGGCAGAATTATAGAAAATCAAAGACTAATTTTAGATCAATACACTTGTCCCAGTTGATTCAGCTATTTTTAAACTCCATAGTGATGTTGCAAGTGTATTGTTGACAAAACTGTCTAATTTTAACTTTACCAATGTTCCACCACTGCTGTATTGATCTAAAATTAGTCTTTGATTTTCTATAATTCTTCCAAAAAATTCATTCCACTCATGACAAAGAAGAGAAGAAACAGTCCAAAAAAACCCACACTCATTAATGTGGAAAATGAGCTTAACTTATTCAACATCATTCTTAAGTTTCTCTACATTCCTCACCAATTTTTTTAAACGATAAACTTCTTTATTTGTAAAGCATCCTTCAGCCATTAAATTCCTTGTTTTCTCAACAAATTGTGTTACATTAGGGAAATACTCTTGTACACACACCCCTCTCTTGTTCTTCGTCGACTTGAGGAATAATTTTATCTCTTCAGCATCATAGCTACGAACAGAGAAATCACTCAAAGACAACGCCACACTAGAATCTGTTGATTCACCTTCACTTTCAGTTTCATTATCATCGCTACCATTTAAGTCAGCTTTCTTCACAGCTTTTTTTATTTTGAGACTAATCACTCATTTTTCTTGAACATTTTTTTTTGAACATTTTGAACATTTCTGTTCCTGTCTCCATTTCCAATTCCACACAATCAATTCTACTCTTAACCTGATTTACATCAATTCCCGTAGTAACACCTTCTCTTGCTTTTTCAGGACGTTTTGATTGTTTTACATCAGATACCATATCAACTTTGTCTTTCTTTTCTGAATCTATACCTGTCGCACCAACAGATTTTATTCCAGCTATCTTCTTGCAAATAACCACTTCAGTCCCACTGTGATGGTCACCTTGCAACTCTGAGCTTAGTGAAACTATACCAGCTTCTCTACTCACGCTTGGATTGGAAACCATGTCCCCTTCCTCAGTGACTTTCTTTTCTGAGCAGTTACGAATTAGATGCCCTGTTTTTCCACAACCAAAGCACTTCGTTTTAGCAGTTGTTACAAAAATGATGTAATCAAACTCATCAGCCCTAAAACTAAGTTTAAGATCCTGTTCCCCATCATCCTGAATTATCATGTATGCAAATCTCCTGAACGACACAATATGTTTCAAAAGGGGAGAACCCGTGCTAATCGGGATTTTTTTAATTGGGGATACCAATTTTCCATAGCATGATAAAGCTTCTGTTATTATTTCATCACTGAGAAAGGGGGGAACGTTAGATAAGGTGACCCTCTTAGAAAGTAGTGAGAGGGGAAGAACAGGAACAAACTCGCCACACATCCATGTCCTACAACTTCGCCGATCGCTAAACAAATCTCTTCTACACTCGCCGCCAATGCCACTTTCACCGCATTGCATCGTGTGAGTGTAGACAAACCCTGTGTAGCTGGGGTCATCATGCTTCTCCCGGTAAATACCGGTAGCACGCGGCCCAAACCACACCAAAAAACTACCACAAACTAACTAACAAACAAACAAAGACAAAAAGGCAGAAAAGACAAAGATATTTACAAACCCGATTCCAAAAAAGTTGGGACACTGTACAAATTGTGAATAAAAACAGAATGCATTTACATTTACATTTAATCATTTAGCAGACGCTTTTATCCAAACCGACTTACAAATTAAGCCAGTAGAAACAATCAGATCAACGAGAGAACAACAATGGTATACAAGTGCTATGACAAGTCTCAGTTAGTCTAGTACAGAACACGTAGCCAGTTTTTTTTTTTTTTTTTTTTTTTAATATGATAAACAAGAAAAAGAAAAGGTAAGTACTAGTATTAGTTGTTTAAGTGCAGCCAAAAAAGATGAGTCTTTAGATGTTTTTTGAAAATGAGTAAAGTCATTCCACCAGCTGGGCGCAGTCCAGGAAAAAGTCTGTGAGAGTGATTTTGAACCTCTTTGGGATGGCACCACAAGACGTCGTTCACTTGCAGAGCGCAAACTTCTGGAGGGCGCATAAGATTGAACTAATGAGCTTAGGTATGTTGGTGCCGTGCCAGTGGTCGTCTTGTAGGCAAGCATCAGTACCTTGAATTTGATGCGAGCAGCTACTGGTAGCCAGTGTAATCTGATGAGGAGAGGATCAGTTGTAGAGGCTTGATAGTACATGCAGGAAGGCCCGCCAGGAGAGCATTACAATAGTCCAGTCTGGAGAGAACAAGAACTTGGACAAGAAGTTAAGTGGCTTGCTCTGACAGGAAGGGTCTAATCTTCCTAATGTTGTATAAGGCAAATCTGCAGGACCGGGTCGTTGTAGCAATATGGTCTGTGAAGCTTAACTGATGATCCATCACAACTCGGTTTCTGGCTGTCCTGGAAGGAGTTATGGTTGACGAACCCAGCTGTATAGAGAAGTTGTGATGAAACGATGGGTTAGCTGGAACCACCAGCAGTTCAGTCTTAGTAAGGTTGAGCTGAAGGTGATGGTCATTCATCCAGCTAGAAATGTCACTCAGACAGGCTGAAATGCGAGCAACTACCATCGGGTCATCTGGTTGGAATGAGAAGTAGAGTTGAGTGTCATCAGCGTAGCAGTGATAGGAAAAGCCATGCTTCTGAATGACAGAAGATGGAGAAGAGAAGTGGTCCAAGTATTGAGCCTTGAGGAACCCCAGTAGCAAGTTGTTGTGACTTAGAAACTTCACCCCTCCAAGACACCATGAAGGATCTATCAGAAAGGTAGGAGTTAAGCCACTGGAGTGCGGTTCCAGAGATGCCCATCTTTCTGAGGGTGGACAGGGGAATCTGGTGATTAACGGTGTCAAAAGCAGCAGACAGGTCCAGCAAAATGAGTACTGAGGATTTTGAAGCTGCTCTTGCCAGTCGCAGGGCTTCAGTTACAGAGAGCAGGGCAGTCTCAGTTGAGTGGCCGCTTTTGAAGCCAGATTGGTTGCTGTCCAGGAGGTTGTTCTGTACAAGAAACATAGAGAGCTGGTTGAACACAGCTCGTTCAAGTGTCTTTGCAATGAATGGAAGAAGGGATACCAGTCTGTAGTTTTGGTGCTGGATTTAGAGATGGTTTCTTCAGCAGTGGGCTTACCCGAGCCAGCTTAAATGCTGAGGGAAATGTTCCAGAGTGAAGAGA
The DNA here is from genome assembly GCF_018340385.1 of Cyprinus carpio. Lineage (NCBI taxonomy): Eukaryota > Metazoa > Chordata > Actinopteri > Cypriniformes > Cyprinidae > Cyprinus > Cyprinus carpio. The sequence continues at coordinate 1,040,421 of NC_056580.1, forward strand.
GGAGTTGATAATGTGAGTAAGTGAAGGTATGACTGAAGAAGAAATCGCTTGAAGGAGGTGAGTGGGGATCGGATCAAGTGGGCAAGTAGTAGGATGACTGGACAGGATAAGTTTGGAAACGTCCGTCTCTGAGAGTGGAGAGGAGGAGGAGAGAGAGTGAGCATTAGTCGTTGTGAAGTTATCCTCAGCGGTGTGGAGAATTGGTAAATGATGGTTCTTGTCTTATTTGTGAAGAAAACTGCAAAGTCTTCAGCTGTAAGAGTCAATGGAGCTCAAGTTGCTCTAGTTGCTCAACTGTCTTAGGTCTTCTTTGTCGCATTTTCCTCTTTATGATGCGCCAAATTTTTTCTATGGGTGAAAGATCTGGACTGCAGGCTGGCCATTTCAGTACCCGGATCCTTCTTCTACGCAGCCATGATGTTGTAATTGATGCAGTATGTAGTCTGGCATTGTCATGTTGGAAAATGCAAGGTCTTCCCTGAAAGAGATCACGTCTGGATGGGAGCATATGTTGTTCTAGAACTTGGATATGCCTTTCAGCATTGATGGTACCTTTCCAGATGTGTAAGCTGCCCATGCCACACACACTCATGCAACCCCATACCATCAGAGATGCAGGCTTCTGAACTGAGCACTGATAACAACTTGGGTTGTCCTTGTTCTCTTTAGTCCGGATGACATGGCGTCCCAGTTTTCCAAAAAAAAATTCAAATTTTGATTCGTCTGACCACAGAACAGTTTTCCACTTTGCCACAGTCCATTTTAAATGAGCCTTGGCCCAGAGAAAACGTCTGCACTTCTGGATCATGTTTAGATATGGCTTCTTTTTTGACCTATAGTTTTTAGACGGCAATGGCGAATGGCACAGTGGATTGTGTTCACCGACAGTGTTTTCTGGAAGTATTCCTGAGCCCATGTTGTGATTTCCATTACAGTGTCACAGTCATGGACTTTCTGTTCCTTTTGTGTTATCCCTATTTGGTCATGTTCCGTTCCTCGTTTTGTTAATTGATTACTCCCCACCTGTTTCCACTCCTCTGATTACTTTCCTGGTGTTTAAAAGCCCTGTTTGTTTTGGTCCTCCTTGTCCGCTACTGTTGAGGTTTACGTTGATTGTTAATGTTATTTACTATTGGATGTGCCCTTTTCTCTCCCGTGGATCATTAAAAGCCTTTTTGTTATATCCTTCATCGTGCGCCTTGATTAACCCACCAGCAACGGTAACATACAGTACAGTAGCATTCCTGTATGTGATGCAGTGCCGTCTAAGGGCCCGAAGATCACGGGCATATGGTTTTCCGGCCTTGACCCTTACGCACAGATATTGGTCCAGATTCTCTGAATCTTTGGATGATATTTTGCACTGTAGATGATGATAACTTTAAACTCTTTGCAATTTTTCTCTGAGAAACTCCTTTCTGATATTGCTCCACTGTTTTTCGCCGCAGCATTGGGGGAATTGGTGATCCTCTGCAGATCTTGACTTCTGAGAGACACTGTCACTCTGAGAGGCTCTTTTTATACCCAAACATGTTGCCAATTAACCTAATAAGTTGCAAATTGGTCCTCTAGCTGTTCCTTATATGTACATTTAACTTTTCCGGCCTCTTATTGCTACCTGTCCCAACTTTTTTGGAATGTGCAGCTCTCATGAAATCCAAAATGAGCCAATATTTGGCATGACTTTTCAAAATGTCTCACTTTCAACATTTGATATGTTATCTATATTCTATTGTGAATAAAATATAAGTTTATAAGATTTGTAAATTATTCCATTCGTTTTTTACTCCCAATTTGTACAGTGTCCCAACTTTTTTGGAATCGGGTTTCTAGACACTGAAATCAACTTCACTCACCGCACTCGCACTACACCACTCACGCGCTCAACACTCACACCAGAAGTGAGAGAGAGAGAGAGAGAGAGAGAGAGATGAGGGTCATGAGGGTGTTAACAGGGTATCTCCTCTTCATTAGTTTTGTTATTGTTAAATTATAGCAGCCAAACAGAGCAAGAGCAGTTAAATAAACCCACACAAAATGTTTCCAACTCTGCTGATTAATATTTCTCCTTTGACTTACTTGCTATTGTCCTTATTCTTTTTTTTTTTTCTTTTTTTTTAATTCTACCACACACAGGTCTCATGTTTAGAATTTTTTTCATTCTGTTTATATTTCGTTCACATTCTCTCTCTCTCTGTGCTCCTGTCTTTGTCCCCATCTGCTGTACGTCTCTCTTTCTAATGGTGAGGGTGTGTGCGGTTCCGACAGAGTCACATCTGCCAGTTGTGTAGTCGTTCCCTTACTGCGCCGCTCGCTAATGAGATCCTCCCCATTTAATTAATACCATAAGAATTTTAATTCTGACTGAATCAATTTAATGTGATGTGATTTTGTCAGACCTATTCCCTGAGTAAGAAGTGTGTGTGTGTGTGTGTGAGAGAGAGAGAGAGAGAGGCCAATGCTTATTACATACATCATTTCACGGGGGCCTGCATTCCCTGCTGACTTAAACAAATTCTAATTAAGACTAATTAAAGCATCATTTATGAAAACGCTTGTGATAGTTATGCAAACATTCTGGGTGGGTATGCTTTGCATGACAATTAGCCCTTGGTTTAAATTAAGACTTGTTCCTTGACAATTATGGCTGTTGGAGTAACACTTCTCTGATAACAGGCTGTGCCCTCTCCCTACACCTGAATACAGACTATGGATTTTAAATCAGTCAAACACCATATACTGTATCAGTCAAGGGGATTTATTCAAATAGGTCCAGTCCAGAACTGTGCTTACATCAAATCACTGTGTACTTTTCCTGAGGGTTTTACAGAGTGTATGGAAGTGTGCTTACCTGTGCATGTGTTATGTGTAAACCAGTGTATTGACTGTTATTATATTATGTTTAGGGTCATTTTCATGTCATTTCCACATGGTAATTCATGAGTATATAAGTAGTTAATTTTATAGAATTAATTTAACAGTTAATTAAATATAAAAAAAAAATGTGTTGAATAAATTAACACATTTAATTATGCCACCTGATGGCAACTACAGGCAATGTGCCTCACTACACACTACTTATCGAAAGCAAGCAGCACAATAAGGAGCCACACAAACAGGATGCATTCTTGTTCAAATACAGCCAAATGGAGCATGACAGTATGGAACAGAATGCAGCGCTCTTGATAAAAGTTTATTTTTTTTTATTTTATTTTTTTATTTTTTTTTTATTTCGGCTTGAAATGACATCTTAAAAATGTTGTGAAAATGTCGTGAAACGGAAAAATGACAAAACGTATAGTGCACATTTACACAGAATGACAATTAAAAAATTGCATAGCAAAATAGATTGCTGCATGTTGACTGTCGGCCAGGGATACAGTATGCTTATCTTAAGAGATATGGCTATAAAACAAACACTATGTTGAGCTCTAAACCCACTTTGTGTGGATTTTTATTTATTTATTTATTTATTTATTTTGGCAGCTTTTCTCAGCAAATATTAATAAATGCAATTAATTGTGATTAATTTGATGAATGAATCAGAAAGGAATGTAACAAGTAAGGAATAATTGACGACGGGCCATTGAATTATTAGAAAAATAATGCACACCCGAGGTGGTGATGCAGCCACGATGCGAAGTGGAGACAATTTCAGTATTTACCAACAGCGCTGTCAAAAATAATGCAGTTATTTTGTACATTTATTTATTTATTTATTATTTGTATGTCTTATTTATAATTCAATTTTACTAATTTTGTTTTACTTATTACACAACTTGAAAATGGCATCATTCTGTTGTCGATATTTTTTGTATAATAAGCAATTATTTTACAGTGATTTTGGTAAGAATAAAGTGATTTTATATGCTGACCCAAATGTTATAGTTCTAAAATAGATTTTAGCATTTTGCTGCCTTGAGGCAGCTTGAAAGGTGGTCATGAATAAATTTGCTTTGAAAGCCTAAAATATTTAATGGTTAGCATCTTAGATCTAAATCAAGTAGTAATATTGTAACTTGTGTTTATTTTGCTTGCACCAAAGTCCTTTTGTTAGGTACTTTTTTATCTTCTTCCTTTTCTCCATGTTTATGTTTGTAGCACAGTCCACCACTGAAATCTGAAGCTTTGCTACAGATTTGCTTAAAACAAAGAGTGTGTGAAATCACTGTAACAAATATAAACGTCAGCTGCTTCTTACAATAACAAGTCCTGACTAAGCACTTACCTACAGCCATCACTCGTAGAAGTAAACACTGTTATGTTTGATTTGTCAGGCGGTATGATTTCAAAAGCAGTCTCATTAATCAGCATCCAGTGGCCTGTTCTACGTGTTTGTAAACATGTAGTCTTCTTTATGGCTAAACCCAGGCAAACAATTTGGACACATGAATTTAAATATGTTTATTTAAAAGGTTAGTATAATTTAACACAAAAGACTTCAGTGAAAGCTACCAGTCATAAATAGTTGTGTTCTTTCAGTCAGATTATCATGGAAAACCACCCTTCAAGTGTATTTCCACTAGGGATATTTACTGGTAATATTGGTGACTTAAGTGTGGATTCTCTCTGCTCAGGTGTTGAGACTTGAGACGTTTGTTTATGTGTTTGTACAACACTCATTACCTCTCTGTTGTTTGTTTAGAGGCCCCATGCTCTTCGATTTTTGGCCTGGATTCAGCTATATTGCTTTCCCTGAATGGAATACAGCTGGTTCAATATTTAAAAGAGAGAGAGACAGATTGAGAAAGAGAGAGTCAAACCCAAGGAAGGGCCTCACACAGCCCGGTTAACGTGTTAAAGCGGGTGCGCGGAGCACGCAGATGGCACGCCGTTCCCAGATTTCATTTAAGCTAACCTAATCCTCTGCCTGCTCCCTACAGAAAGGCTGGGAATTAGCTGCCATATGTCAACTAGATTTGTCAGATTATTCATTACAATTAATTGCTGCTCTCACTTAAGGCCTCTAAGGCTGTGAATGGCTTCGAATTCTACTGCAAACACAAAAATTATGAGTAAAAGACTTTAGCCCTGTCATTCAAATAGCACATCTGATCTGGTCTATAATGATCACATCCAACAAGTAAAAACATGTGGATTGAAATGTGCCTACGGTTGGAGCACATCTGATCTGGTCTATTAGGTTTACATTCAATGAGCATATCTGCCATGTGAAAAGGTAACTGGGAGATTTACAAACTTACTAACTTACAAAGGCTTACTTTAAAATAAGTTCTGAATGTATCTATAAGATATGAGGACTGCTGTGGCAAGCTAAACATTAACTTGAACACAAATAGCCTACCTTTTAAAGGGTTAGTTCAGCCAAAAATGAAGTTAAGCTACATTTTACTCACCCCTGAGACATCCTAGGTGTATATAACTTTCTTCTTTCAGACGAATCCAGTCAGAGTTATTTTGAAAATTGTCTTTGATCTTTCAAGCTCTATTATTGCACTCAGCATTTGTTGAATTGCTTCAGTCCAAAAGACGTGAAATAAAAAGCACCCATCCATAGAAAAAAAAAAAGTCTCACACGGCTCCTGGGGGTGAAAAAAGGCCTCCTGTAGCGAATTTTGTAAGAAAAATATCCATATTCAAAATGTAATAATCACTTTAATGTAGCTTGCGCTCACTGTTGTAAATGGAAGCAGTTCCGGGGGAATGACGTATGAGGTCAGCTTTGTGCATGCACCGCTCAGAAGTGACTCACATGGAAACGCAGTGGGGGTGAGTTTTCATTTTTGGGTGAGCTTACCCTTTAACTACAACAAACTACATTGTAATGTTGTCTCCTTAAATACCTTCAGTGTAGCTTGCTATTTTTGATAAATTGAGAGTGTGAGTGTTGTTAACTTCTGACAAGTTAACAACCTCTCAAACAACCTGTCTAGAATGTCCCAGATATTTATTTTTATTTATTTATTTATATAATTAATTAATTATATAATTAATTAATTTTATTTATTTATATTATTATTAATATAATTATTATTTATTTATTTTTATTTATTTATTTATTTATTATTAATATTGCTATTTTTTGCATTGATTCTTCTAAAAAAGGAAAAGAAAAAGAAAACCTGTGGCATGGGGACAGAGACATCAATAGAAAATCAAGCACATTTATATGTATGTTGCTGTACAAAACATTCACCCTGAAGCTTTTGCAAGGCCTATATGAAGTACACTAAAAGGCAGCACGATTAATGGTCTTGTTCTGTAAAATAAGCCTAATGTTGCCATGATTAATGCTTTATCCATGTGGTGCTCTCCACTCTTTGGAACCGATGCAAATACCGGCACCTCAAACTATGTGACCAACAGTTACGGCTTCAAACCAAACTCTGTGTTTTGTTTTTTATTCCTTCAAACATGATATTTGTTAAGCCTGTACTGAAGAAAGAAAAAAAAAAAATCAAAATAAGACACTCGACTGATCATGTGATTAAAATAATGATAGTTTCCTTAAGAGCTTCTTCTAGTCAAAGTGTTGTTATCTCAACATGATTGACACAAATCCACATAACGCACTCATATTTAATGAGATATTTTGGTTCATTAGTGAGTTGAACATGGCAGAGAAGTGATTTCATGCTGGTTCTGATTGGACTACTTAATTATGCTGTCTCTGAGAGCTCTGGATCTATGAGTGGGTGGTTCAGGAGCGTTAGTGAACACCTTTGCCTCAGCTAATGAGCAGGTGAGAGCTACAGAAGCTCTTGGCCACTGATGTCATGACATCGACTCATTTTCACATTGCTGATTGCTCAAACCTGTTGTTTCATCCTCTCGCTTCTGTAGCACAGTGCTGCTCTAATGTGGACTTTATCTTGAGTTGAATCCCACTGAATCCCACCTGAAATGACAAAAATGGTTAAGTTATATTCAAATGCAATTTATTTTAATTGTGCAAAACAAAACGAGTTAACACATCTATAATTCATGATTAAGCAGAAGATCGTATCTAAAGCAAATTAGCAACAGTAGCAGCATATGGAGGTAAGACCCCATAGAGAGCTGGTGTCATTCTTGTTTTTGGGCCTCACATAAGGTTCTAAATCATTTCTCAAATATTAAATTTTTGTAGAGGGAGCATTAAAATGTCCAGATTTCTGATGTGGCTGCAACATTGTTAGCAATTCAAAGTTAGCATAATGTTCCTAAAAGTATCATACATTTAAATAACAACTTGTGACTTTGTAATATGATGTATTTCTTTATTTTTTATTGTTTAATATGCATGAAATGTTGCTTTATCAAGGCCTTTACACATTCTCTGAATGCTAATGTAGAGTACTGTGCGAAACCTGTGACTCTTTTATTTCTTTTCAGAAACAACCTGTTTTCTAATTCTAATAAGAGAACAAATAACAGATCTGCGTTTTCATCGAGACCCGTCTTGCCAGGCTACCTTCAAAGAAAGAACTCAGAAGGACACAAGGACATAGAACACATCTTTGTGAGATGTAAAATGATCCAAATGACCATTCCAGCACATTATAAGTAGTGGGACAGCACCAGCCAAAGCACAACAAATAAACAGATTACAGATGTAATAACTTGTTAACACATTTGCTTACATTATTTTTATATTATTATTATTATTATTATTATTAATTGTATTTATTTTTTTAATTATTATTTTATCACATGCATTTCCGTAAATGGGTATGAATATAAGATTATTTTTAATTTGCCAGCAAAAACTACTGCAGGCTTTCTCCAAGTCTATTTGTTTTTCAAAACAAAACAACAAGTGTTTACTTTCATGAGCCATCATGTATTTGCAAGCTTGAAGTGAGAAGAGGAGAATTTTAAAGCTTACAGGCTTTACTACATCATAAGCCTGCAATGTCTCCTGGGATTTCTAACACTTACATTTTCTCAAGCCTGCATTCTATGCATCCTCAATATTAAGAATAAATCTGGGAAATTTCATGCATCTGTAAAAGCAATTCTAAATGGTTAATCTTACTCAAACCTGTTTATTCCCGATATACATGTATACATGTTTATAGCCCGATTAACATTTTTGACAGAACCCTTCATATTTTCTGTCAATTACAAAGGTGTAAAGTAATGCATAATAAGTTGCAGGACCTAATAGCAAAATCCAATACTCATAAGGAGGCAACATTTACACAACCTCAATAATATCATAATTTAGTTAATCAAACTGTTACAAAAATATTAGGCAGTGTTTTTCAAATGTTATGAAGGTAATACAATCTGTAACCTTCTGATTGCTTTGAGCAAATACACCAAACCACATTCTCCATATGTAATTGACAATAACAACATATCTTATTTTCAATATGTAACATACAGAGATTATATTTTGACAGTAGCATTAACCCCTTGTTCACATCCATGTGAAGCTCTGCTGTCTGGAGACGCTATGCTCTAGTTTGATGTGTGTGAGCTGCATGTGGGCTGTAGTGTTTGTAGGTCTCTCCGCGTCTCACATTGGTGACTAGATTGATGGAGTTAGCGTGGATATGGAGCCCAGCTCATCTGCGTACAGTACAGCCCAGTGCTTCCTCCCTGCTCATTAGAATACAATATGGCTTCCACTAAAGGTCATCTTCTCAGAGTATAATCACACACAATCAAACGCACAAACTTCATACATCACACAGACAGTAAACAGCCGCTGGCTTTATTTTCCACTGACAGAGAATGGCTTGAAGCCTATTTATAATTTTACCCTCTCACATCAATTAAAGAAAGCTGTGAGCATGTTAAAGTTCTCTCGGACGATGGGCGATGCACTACATGAATTGTTTGGGTTGACTGATTGGAGAGAGAGAGCTGTTTATCAGATTTTAGATGGCCTGAATGGCTGTGAGAAAATATCTCTGTGAAACTGTTGTAATGCTGAAAAAAAGAGATAGACAGAGCTGGAAATATCTTAAATGTATGTGTGTATCTTTGCTAAATGCTTGTCTTTTATTCTCATTTGGGAGATGTCCACTGCTAGCGGCCGACAGTGACTTGACGTTCCGTCTCTTTTGTTGAAATGACAGGAGCCTGTCAAGAGGATAAATGTGTCAAAATGGAGGTGAGATTGGAAGCTCTCATTCTCTCTGTCTGATTATCATAATGAGGAGAGCACATTTAGTAGTTCATGGCCCTATGTCATCTGATTAGAGCAATGATTAATGATATCCTTTTACCAAAACACCCCTCGTTCTCTTACATGCACACGCATACACTTAATGAGCATTTATGCAATAATGACTTTGTGCTTCAATGTTTTGATTTTCAACATTTATTATAAAGAGATTTTCACACATCTTTTTAGTATGTGCAGGAAAAGGTCCTATGCATATATACATGAAACACCAGGGGGCCCCCTTGCTCTCAAAGATTTAATTTTTGTTTCGTTTTTTATTTTGACCAGCGGTTATGAAAACATGAATTATCATTTATTTTAATGCGGTGCGCTGTCTCCTTTTCTACATAAAAATCAGTTAAATCATGTAATGTGAATGTCGTAGAGTCTTGCTCGAGAAAAATGAGGTGAAAGCGTACCAAGCCGTGGAATAGACACTGCTTCTCAATCGCTTTCCGAGAATGCAATTCGAGGCGGAGTGAAATACGGACAAATGTATTTCATTCATTCGTTCATATCCACTCATATAACAACCCAAGCCATGATTATACACTTTTACGTAAGGACCCCACAAGTCTATGATTGGCTCTCTCTCTATATAAATATATATACATACGTACATACATACATACAGCGGGTATAGAAAAGAATCAGTTCCCTTTAAAATAATCACATTTTGTTGCTTTGCAGTCTGAAATGAAGACGGACACAGTTTTAGTTTTATCTAGCTTTACTCAGTGCAACTTATAACATCCAAGTGAAAGATATAACATCAAAAAAAAAAAAAAAAAGAAAGAAAAAAAAAACAATTCAGAAAAAGGATCATCCCTCTCAATGGCACACAAAGCCATTTGAATTTCACCTGTGATCAGCTGTGCTCATTTTGATCAGCTCAGTAGGAAACGAGCTTTCCTGGAGCATGTCAGACCTTGGTAGTTCAACTGAAGCAAACAATCTACTATGGGTGGCAAGGCACTGTCAAAAGATCCCTGGGATAAAGTTGTGGATAGGCACCAGTCAGGAGCCACTCCTCAAGAAAGTCTGCATGCAGTCATACTGAGCTTTGCCGAAACGGAAGAGACTGGAGCACTGGAGAAAAATGGATGGGGCAAAATACTGTCAAATCTGCTGCCCTCTGCCTGAAAGCCATTAATGGGAAGAATTTTTACCTTCCAACATGACAATGACCCAAAGCACACAGCAAAACTGAGCATACAGTGGTTGAAGGAGAAAGGGTGAATGTTCTTGCATGGCCTAGTCAGAGCCCAGACTTAAACACCATTGAAAATCTGTGGAATGACTTAAAGACTTGCCGTCCACAAATGGTTACCATAACAGTTACGGTTAGTGGGCAAATATTGCAAAGTTAAGATGTGCAAAATTAGTAGAGACATATCCTAACAGATTAAATGCTGTAATTAAAACAAAATGTGGTTCAACAAAATACTGACACAAGGAGGTAGTCCTTTTTCCAACTCAGTTCTTCTGTTTTTTTTTTTTATGTTGTGGCTGATCAATGAATATGTGTGTGTGGTTGGCTTTTAAGGTGTTCTCAGTTGTTTTTAGCTGGTTACTATCTATTTGCAATGTCAGTTCTTACTTTCAATGACTTGTCCATTGCAAAAAGATATATTTTTAGTTTCCAGTACCACTCACTGAATAGACTAAATGCCTGATCATCTCAGCATCATTTTAATTCAAGCCCAATATGGAGTCTACTCTGAGGAATGTCAGTTGTGATAAAAATCAGTAGATGTTCCGATAGAGTGGCAAACTCTATATGGTGTATTTATGAATAACATCATGTCAAGATGCAAAGGTTTTGATATTTACAGGTGGTATGGTAACCTCTGAGCACTGATGGACACCTATAACACTGATGCTATACTGTGAATATAAAATAGGCCGTATATAACATTTAATTTTAAGTCCAGAGCTGTTCTGCTGTTTATTGGGGGTTTGTGCGCTGATGACCAGCTGTGCTTTGACATAATACACTGTAAACTATGTCCCTAAGGTCTGTCAATATGGCAGTATTTATTATAAACAGTACACAATTTAAACCCTTTTAAAATATTTTGTCCCCTTCTGGTCTCATAGGTTTTTATTTCAGTAGAACCCAGTGAATTAAACTACAACAAAAACAGATATTTGAGTGGAAATGTGCAAACCAAAAAGCCTCTTGGTGACTCATCTAAAAATTCCTTCCTTTCATTCTGTTTCTTTCCAGACGCCTTGTGACACAAAGCCCTTAGTGTTCCCTGCATGACAGACACAATGTGGACTGTGTGTTTAATTTTGAGTGGGTTGGTTGTAAACACAGCATTTAAAACCCTTCTTTGTGGATCAGAGGTGTGGATTTACATCTAGAGGACACAATGATTCATCTGCTGCTTCTTTAACGTCTGTTTTGGGAGAGTCGCATTCTTCTACTTCCTACAATGACACATTGTACTATTGTCCCATGGTACCTCTGGCAATTGAATTGGATATTTTAGGTGTGAGGGTGGGACTTGGTGACCTACAAGTGAACTTGGGCACAGGAGGGAAAGAGCTGGACGATCTAACTGGTACAGTATATATGAAAATACATTTTGAGTGAAACATAAAGCAATTGTTCCTTTATATTCTACTTTTTTTTAATGAATGGCCCATGTACCTCCTTTTGAGTATGTTTGTGGAATACATACATACATATATATATATATATATATATATATATATATATATAAATATATATATATATTTATATACATATATATATACACACACACACACTCACACACACACACATACACATATACACAGTTTATATATACATATATTTATTTATTTATTTTTTATTTTGTTTTAATCCTCTAGATTAAAAAAAATATCAAGCTCTGCAAAGTAATACAAATCCTCTCCTTGACATGATTTCAGGTATCATTCATGTATAAAGCATAAATGGTGTAGGATGGGTTATGTCACGGAGTCACAGCCTACACCCTCTCCACACGCCACGCCAACTCGTTCACAATCACCAGAATTCTGAGCACCTGTCCATCATCACCAGGCTCTCATATAAGGACTATAACTTCCCCTCATTCCTCGTCTGATCTAGCATTGACCCACATGTACTTACCTGAACCATCGCTACCATTGTTCTTCCCCTAGATACCTGTTGTTCCTTCCTTGTCAGATCCTCTGTGCCGCCTTCCGATTCTGTCATCTACTTCCATCACAACCAGAGCTAAGTTCCAACCTTCTTCGTGTCAAGACTATTCCTGTTGCTTCACCTGTGTCTGAAACCTCTGTCACAATAAATACTGCTACACGTTCACCTACCTCTGTGTTCCCGTCTTGTGTCTGACAGGTTATGAATATAGCAAATATTTAATAGACAATTCAAAGTTAATTTTAAAGATGAAGTCTTATAATAATTGTAAGCATAAAAAATAGATGTTGGCTAATCTAGGTGTTACAGTTATAAATGTTGTTGTAATTGAATCTAAAGTAGTGTAAGCCCTGAGGGAATTTCTGCATGGTTTCACGCCCACATACATCAGGTCTGAAACTATGTGTTATGCTGTCAAAAAATTAAATGGAGAAGTCATTCTAATGGGCACCTTCTGACCCTTCATATTTTCTGTCAATTACAAAGGTATAAAGTAATGTATAATTATGGGCCAGCGTATTAAAATGCACAAATAATTTGTGTTTATGCTAAATTATTTCGGACCTCTTTATGGGAGAATTGCTAGTCACGCATAACTAATGTACTATATTTATAGAACAACCCCCCCCCCCCCCCCAAAAACAACAACAACAACAACAACAACTACAACAACAACAACAAAAAACATTGTGTCTGTTTGCAATATTAATCACAGTAAAGGCTGATTTTGATGTTTGGAGATGTTTTCAGTGCACTGCTGTTTAGATGGTCATAAAGAGATGTTTATCTGTCGTGCATATTGACTACACCAAAAGCAAACAGTGTTTTTGCTAATGATCATCTGTTCTTAGTGACTGCTTAGTGGGACTCTGGGGCCCCCATGTTATTCAGGTAGGCATAATTACATTTCTTAAGGTCAGCCTCTCACCAGGATGAATTAGTGAAATTACATAGCTGACCACTTTAGGGTGTAGATCCTAATGCAATTAACTTAGTTAACAGATCTCCAGTAGCCTACAATGCCACTAGAATTGAATAGGGCCCATTCAACACAGGGGCCACACACAGAGACAGTTCACCTGGAGACATTTTCGAATTCACTTCTTTGATTGCTGAGGTCACCAGCCCGCTTTTTCTGTGCAGATTTGAAAATATTCAAATCCAAAGAAGAGGGAGCGTGTTTAGGGCCTGTAGGCAAGCTACAGATTGCAGCAAAAGCTCCTTTTATTTGCTTAAATGTGCAATAGGGAGCAAGCTATGAGATATTGATTAGTATATACCCTGATCAGTCACATTAAAGGATTGGCTGTAAGCCCTGAGATCTCCTGCAGGCTACATGACAGAGAGGCAGACAGTGAGATCTGGGATGACCTCTATAGTCTAGAGAGTAATGCAAATGCACTCTAAACAGGGACTTAGTTGAGCGGGGGCTTTCAATCAAGAGAGGCCAGCAGTTCAGCTCCCTCTGAGCTTAATCCCAGCCAATCAACCCCAGGGACCTGCCTCTCTCCCTCTACACACAGTTGCACAGATATTATACTGAACAGCCATATGTAGATACAGGGTAAGCAGAAATTCATGTAAGTTCAATGTTCATGTGTCTCCAGCCAGGAAAATTCATCTGAGAGGAAAATTCAAGTGTGCTTCAAGTGTTGACGGAAGGAAGGAAGGAGGGAAGGTGGGATGACCTCTTCCCCTGTAGTTAATTGTTAAGTGCTTTTGATCTGTGCAGAGAAAAGAGTTGACTGCTGAAATTCCAACTGGAAATTTGTCAGTGTTTTGCTTGTTATGTTCTGTTTTGACCTCTAGGGGTCCTCATGATGCTCTCATGACCAGCTTACTCTGCTTGTATTAGTGTTATTAGGATCACCTGTGTCTCGTTCAGCTGTGTGTATTTAAGTAACTTTGTCTCATAGCGTCTTTGCTTGGTGTTTAGTTGTTCTGAAGCCAGTTGCCTGAGTAAGTGTTCTCTTTATCTTTTATCGTTTTTTAGTTTTTCTCTTGCCTGTGGATTATTCCTTCTCTGTTATTTTTGTGGACCTTCTCTTGTGGAGTTTCTGCTTCAAGATCTTTTTGAATTTTTGAATTATTTCTTGTGGAATGCCCATTTGGACAGTTTTGTTTTTGAGAAATTCTTTTGCTGTTTTTTGCTCCAACTGTGGATTTTTTGTTGCTTGAACTTTTATTAAAGATTTTTTTTTCTGCATCTCAACTTCTCCAAAGTGCGTCTTACTGTTGGGTTCACCATTCTCAAGTGGCTCAAGGGCTGTGAGTCTGACTCTAACGCCGGAGACCCGAGTTCTAGTCCCGGCTCTGACAGAAACACCAAGCCAACATGAACCCAGAGACGCCCAGCACACAAGAGCTACTCACTACTGTGGCTCAGCATGAGGCCTCAGTCCAACGTCATGAAGCAGTGCTAGTCCAGCAGGAGGCCTTGATGGTTAAGCATTCACAATTATTGTCTGATGTCATGACCTCTGTCCGTCAGATCTTCGATCGTCTGCCCCCTACTCGAGCCATGGCCTCAACTGCAGATTCTGTTCCACTTCTGGGTCCTCAAACCTCAGCTCCCCTTGTAGAACCCCGCCTACCTCCACCACAACGGTTCTCTGGAGATCCCAGTGCCTGCTGTGGATTCCTCACTCAGTGTTCCCTCACATTTGAGCTACAGCCCTCATCCTTTCCTTCAGATAGGGCCAAGATTGCATATGTCATCACACTCCTTTCTGGCAAGGCCCTCTCCTGGGCAACAGCTGTTTGGAATGCCCAGAGCCCTTTCTGTTCAAGTTATTCTGAATTTGAAGAGGAATTCAAACAAGCCTTTGATCATCCCATCAGTGGCCGAGAAGCATCTAAACGTTTGTTGTCTCTCCAACAGGGTACCCGCAGTGCTGCAGAGTATGCCATCCACTTTCGTACCATTGCAGCAGGGAGTGGCTGGAACAATGAATCCCTCATGGTATGCTTCCAGAACAGTCTTTCTGAGACACTTCAAGATGAACTTGCAACACGAGAGCCTACCCACAATCTTGAGAGCCTCATTGACCTGGCGTTGCGGCTGGATAATCGTCTGAGGAAGAGGAATTTGAGTCGACAGTCTGTTCTCACACCCCCTGTCACTTCCCTTCCCACAGAGAAGTTACCTCCATTCCAAGGATTTCCCGAACCTATGCAGTTGGGTGGTACTCGGATCTCCCCATCAGAACGTGACCGCCGCATAAGGGAGCGGTGTTGCCTATACTGTGGACTGCCTGGACATTTCCGTTCTGCCTGCCCAGAGCTCTCGGGAAACGCTCAGTCCCGTACAGGCAAGGAAGGACTGTAACGGGAATTACTCACATTGCCCCACCTTCCAATTCAGGATTGTTTCTCCCCATCACACTCACTTGGGTAAATCATAAGCATCAACTCAAAGCCTTGGTGGACTCGGGTGCAGCCGGGAACTTTATGGACCTCTCTCTTGCTAGGAGTCTCCAGATCCCCTCTGAATCACTCGCTACCCCTCTGACAGTTACTGCTCCGGATGGAAGGCCTCTGGGTCCAGGCAAAGTAACACTTCTTACCCCTCTCCTTCGCCTCTCTGTTCGCCAACACCAGGAGGAGTTGTGTTTTCATCTGATACAGTCTCCAGAATTCCCGGTTATCCTTGGTCACCCCTGGCTTCTTCACCATAACACTCATCTTGACTGGTCTACTGACACTATCCTCAGTTTTGTCCAGAGTTCCCCTGACCCTATTCTCAAGTCTCAAGATCCCCTAGACCTTTCTCAAGTCCCCTCTCAGTACTATGACCTCAAGGCAGTCTTCAATAAAAAGAAAGCCACCTCTTTACCACCACACCGTCCCTATGACTGCGCCATTGACCTGCTTCCAGGTACCTGTCCCCCCAGAGGCCGCATCTTTTCCTTGTCTTCTCCCGAGCGTGCTGCCATCGACAACTACATTGAGGACGCCCTCACAGCAGGGATTATTCGTCGATCCACATCTCTGGCTGGAGCTGGTTTTTTCTTTGTGGGAAAAAAGGATGGGGGTCTTCGTCCCTGCATAGATTAGAGGCCTCAACAAAATCACCATCCGTAATCGTTATCCATTTCCTCTTATGGCTACAGCCTTTGAGTTACTGCAGGGAGCTTCCTTATTTACCAAACTTGACTTGCGCAACGCTTACCATCTTGTACGCATTAGACAAGGGGATGAGTGGAAGACCGCATTTAACACGCCCACTGGGCACTATGAGTACCTAGTTATGCCCTTTGGCCTCTCCAATGCTCCTGCAGTTTTCCAGGCTCTGATTAATGATGTCCTTCGAGACATGCTCAATCAGTTTGTATTCGTCTACTTGGACGATATTCTAATTTTTTCAAGTTCCCTTAATGAACACATGGGGCATGTCAGGAAAGTTCCTCCAACGCCTCCTTGATAATCACCTTTTTGTGAAACCTGAAAAGTGTGAATTCCATGTGACCCAAGTACAGTTCCTGGGATTCATCATTAAGCCTGGCCATATTCAGATGGATTCCCAGAAAGTTCAAGCAGTCACGGATTGGCCCACTCCTGTGTCAGTGAAAGAGGTGCAACGATTCCTTGGCCTCGCCAACTTTTACCGCAAATTCATTTTGAACTTCAGCTCTGTGGTGGCTCCCCTATCAGCTCTCACTAAACGGAATAATGCTGGGTTTTGTTGGAGCCCTGAAGCAGAGTCAGCCTTCAATGAACTCAAACTCCGCTTTACGTCAGCACCCATTCTTAATCTCCCGGACCCAGACAAACACTTTGTGGTAGAGGTGGATGCTTCGGATGTGGGTGTTGGAGCAGTGCTTTCCCAGAGGGGGGAGGATAACCGACTTCATCCTTGTGCATTCCTTTCACACCGTCTTACACCTACAGAAAGGAATTACCATGTGGGAGACCGTGAGTTACTGGCTGTTAAACTGGCACTTGAAAAGTGGCGACATTGGCTTGAGGGGGCCAAACACCCATTTCAAGTACTCACTGACCACAAGAATCTAGAGTACATTCAGCAGGCCAAGCGACTCAACCCTCGTCAGGCACGCTGGTCTCTATTTTTCAACCGGTTTCAGTTCATCCTGTCCTACCGCCCCGGTTCGAAAAATCTTAAACCTGATGCCCTGTCTCGAGTATACGCAAGCAGTAACCAAGAAAATCCTATCACACCCATTATCCCAAGCTCCAAGATAGTGGCCCCTGTAAGATGGGAACTTGAAAATACAGTAAGACAAGCCCAGGCCCGGGAACCAGACCCAGGAGGAGGGCCAGACAACCGCTTGTTTGTCCCTAAAGCTGTTCGCTCACAGGTTCTTCAGTGGGGTCACTCCTCTCGCCTGACCTGCCATCCAGGTACCACTCGCACCCTTGAATTCCTCCATAGACATTTTCGGTGGCCGACCATCAATGAGGATACCAAGACCTTTGTTAACGCCTGTCCCGTATGCAATCAGGGGAAGGTCTCCCATCGTTCACCTCAAGGATTGCTCCATCCTCTCTCTATACCTCAAAGACCTTGGTCTCACCTCTCCATGGATTTCATTACCGGACTCCCGCCGTCCCAAGGTAACACCATCATTATGGTTGTTGTTGACAGATTTTCTAAGGCTGGCAGATTCATTCCTTTGCCCAAATTGCCCACTGCTAAAGAGACTGCAGAGTTGATCATTAACCATGTTTTCCGAGTTTTTGGCATCCCACAGGACATTGTTTCTGATCGAGGCCCTCAGTTCTGTTCTCGGTTCTGGCGGGCATTCTGTCAACTTTTGGGGGCAAGTGTGAGCTTATCTTCTGGATTCCATCCTGAGTCCAATGGCCAAACAGAGAGGTTGAACCAGGATCTGGAAACTACTCTGAGGTGCATGGCTACCAACAACCCATCTTCTTGGTCATCCTTCATTATGTGGGCGGAGTACGCCCACAACACTCTACGCTCCTCGGCCACAGGCATGTCTCCCTTTGAATGTCAGTTTGGTTATGCCCCTCCACTGTTCCCTGACCAAGAAGTTGAAGTTGGAGTTCCCTCCGCTCAACAGTTCATCCAACGTTGTCGTTTGACCTGGAAGAAGGCTCGGCACAAGCTCCTAAGAGTCTCTCAGCAGTACCAGCGACAGGCTAACCGTAGGCGCAGACCTGCCCCCACTCTGCGTCCTGGACAAAGAGTTTGGCTCTCCACAAAGAACCTTCCCTTACGAGTAGAGTCCCGCAAACTCTCGCAGCGATTCATTGGACCTTTCAAGATTGCAAGGAAAGTTAACCCTGTTACCTACCGATTATACTTACCTAAGTCTTTAAAGATTAATCCCACATTTCATGTTTCCCTTCTGAAACCTGTTTTGTCTTCACCTTTTGCTCCGGCAGGTAAACCTCCCCCTCCTCCCCGCATCATTGGAGGCCAACCAGCTTACACAGTCCACCGTATACTGGATTCCCGTCGGGTGCGAGGATCACTTCAGTATCTTGTGGACTGGGAAGGCTATGGCCCGGAGGAGCGCTCATGGGTTCCTGCCAGAGACATCTTGGACCCCAAGTTGATTCGGGACTTTCATGCTCATAAACCTGATCGTCCTGGGAGGAACGTCAGGAGCCGTTCCTAGAGGGGGGGGTCCTGTCAGTGTTTTGCTTGTTATGTTCTGTTTTGACCTCTAGGGGTCCTCATGATGCTCTCATGACCAGCTTACTCTGCTTGTAATTAGTGTTATTAGGATCACCTGTGTCTCGTTCAGCTGTGTGTATTTAAGTAACTTTGTCTCATAGCTTCTTTGCTTGGTGTTTAGTTGTTCTGAAGCCAGTTGCCTGAGTAAGTGTTCTCTGTATCTGGGATGTTTTTTAGTTTTTCTCTTGCCTGTGGATTATTCCTTCTCTGTTATTTTTGTGGACCTTCTCTTGTGGAGTTTTTGCTTCAAGATCTTTTTGAATTTTTGAATTATTTCTTGTGGAATGCCCATTTGGGACAGTTTTGTTTTTGAGAAACTCTTTTGCAAAAAACTGTGGATTTTTTGTTGCTTGAACTTTTATTAAAGATTTTTTTCTGCATCTCAACTTCTCCAAAGTGCGTCTTACTGTTGGGTTCACCATTCTCAAGTGGCTCAAGGACTGTGAGTCTGACTCTAACGCCGGAGACCCGAGTTCTAGTCCCGGCTCTAACAGAAATTAATGTTTCAGCTGTGGAAGGCTAAGGTTTTACTCTTAAAACAAACTTCAAGGGTTTCTTGGCTGATTTTGGTTCCCTCTGTTTTGCCATTTGCTTACAGTTACCTCTGTAAGCAAATAGCTCTTGGCAACAGTAATGAAAAAAGTGTCTTTTGATTCGGTATGCAGCAAGTTGGGACTGTTATATTTCTTCAGCAATCTATTTTTCTTCCATATGTCTGAGTTCAATAGTGTTACAATTTTCAGTGCTTTTTATAGAAGAACAATTTAATACAAACTGCATTTCATTTTGTAGACCTAAGCAGATATATGAAGCTTGAAACAAGCTCTTCTTCAAGATCCATGTATTTGCATATTGTTCATTGTAGTGAGCCTTTTTGAAATATATAATGACAATTTGATTTTATAAATATACAGTATGTATATTATATGCATTATATACAGAGAGAGAGAGATATAATATATATAATATATATAATATTCAGGTCCATTACTGTGATGTTCATTTAATTATTATTATTGTTATTAATATTATTTTTTTCTATACATGTACACTAAGCTTTGGCAATATTGTATCATTTACATTCATGCCAATAAAGCAATATTGAATTGAATTGAATTGAATTGAGAGATAGAGAGAGAGCGATAGAGACAGAGAGAGAGAGAGGAGTAATCAGCATTTAATAAAAAAGCATGGAACAGTATAATACAGTTAGCAAAAAATCAGAGAGAGAGAGAGAGAGCTAAATTGACATGAATCAATCTAATTTCAGGCAGGAGCGTTTTGGCAAAAGGTATCCTGGTAGAGCTCTAATGTGAAGATTTGACTTAGCAGTCACATACACACACTCATACACACATGAATTACAGAAGTGAACAGGTACAAGTGAGATTTGACACTGATCATTCATATGTCTTGTCCATTTTCTCAGACAGTGGGGTGTGACAGGGGAAATTGTCTCTCTAATCCAGTAGATGAGTCTACTTTTTGTTTGCACCCAGCCTTGCAGAAAAAGACGCAGGGGAGTGGAGCTCCTGTTCAGGTTGTGCATTATGACTACTCAAAAGCTTATTGCTGCCTCTGCAAAGATTGACATATCAAAATAGATTCATTCATTTGAAATGCAATTATTATTATTATTATTATTTCCTCATGGTTTATGTCAAGATATTATCACTGTCAATATCACAAAATGGTTCAGAATTATCCAGGGTATATGATGTATCACCGTAAAATACAGTCACATTTATTCTATGATTTATACTGCTACTAATAATAAAATAATAAACAATATTCTGAAAACTACCATTACTACTTATGATTATAATATATAATACTTATATGATTCTATGTAGCTAAGTCCTCTCTGTCTCGCCTTCAACTGGTACAAAATGCTGCTGCCAGGCTTCTTACTGGAGCTAGAAAGAGGGAACACATCTCGCCTGTTCTGGCTTCTCTTCATTGGCTGCCAGCTGAATACCGTGTTAAATTTAAGGTTTTATTGTATGTGTATAAGGGGCTGAATGGCCATTGCTCCACAGTACATTTCTGATCTTATTGTCCACTGGAAATGTTCTAGGCCCTGAACGTCCTCAAACAGTTTGTTGTTGACTGTCCCACGGGCACGTTTGAAGTTAAAAGGAGATTGTGCTTTCGCGGCTCCACGACTGTGGAATGATCTGCCGGTACACATTAGGCATTCATCTAATGTTGAGTGTTTTAAATCTTCGCTGAAAACATATCTTTTCTCTCCGGCATTTTGATCAATGTAATTTTATTAATCAGGGTGTTCTCTTGCTAGTCTATCTGTTTTCTTTTCTTTTCTTTTCTTTTCTTTTCTTTTCTTTTCTTTTCTTTTCTTTTCTTTTCTTTTCTTTTCTTTTCTTTAAGTGGGTTTTTTGTTCATTTTACGTTTTTTGATTGTACAACACTTTGCAGCTGCTGTTTTAAATGTGCTTTAGAAATAAAATGCCTTGCCTTGCCTTGCCTTGCCTTGCCTATAATTTAATTGCATTTCAAAGCATGATTTTTAGAGTCTCTTTTGATCATTATGTGTGTAGGTGTATACCTGTACCTTACTTTTAATGGTTCATATTTCTTTCTAATTCTGTAAATGTGTCTAATAGACATATACTGTGCACCAATCTTTTACATCAAATACTTACTAATTAGTTACAGTTGGCTACATATTTTAAACCACATGATTCATGTATATAAAGTGGGGGAAGTTTCGCCACTTTCAGTGACACTTTTACCTTGGGTACACATTAATTTCTAATCCTAGTACAATGCCTGTGTAATTCAGTATCAGTATGTCGGGATCTACTCAGGACAGCTAATGACAGTATAATAGGATTCTATTAGCTTCTGTGGTGTTGGTGCCTAATGATGAGATTAAATGAATTAGTATAATTTGGAGAGAGTTAAATCCCCAGTGGTTGCAAAATAGCCTGTAATGCAGGTCTCTAAACAGCTGTGTCAACCACTATCATCCTTTTTTGTTATCCAAGGAATTTCCATCCTCTGGAATATGTTCCTACAGATTGATCAGATTTGTTTTAGAATGTTAGCTTTTTTTTTCTTTTTTTTTTCTCTGTATTCTCGATGGCAGAAGTGTGAGCAGCTAGGCTAAGCTAAGCTTTGGCACACATACATACAGATAATTATTATTAACTTCCAGTTCATTTAGCTGCTCTAATGCTAATTTCAACTTTAGAAATTAAAATAAATAAGGTCATTATCATCCACTAGTACATTTGCATATCTCACAGGTGTACTTATCCCCGAGCATTACAGACAGGAACATTCCCCAAGTGAAATCAGTCAGCTCCCAAACAACAAAAAGGAGATGTGCTCATTTAGCCCAAAATTTGCACCCAGTACAAAAATCATGCAAATGAAGCCCCAGCACTCGATTGGAAGACACAGCATTTAGGTGACATTAATCAAAACTAAATATGCAGGCAAAGGTGAGGTAATCCCAGCCGTCCCTGGTACAGTCACAGCTGCTGGCAGCCCTGACGGTTCTATTCTGCTGTTCTGTGATAGGAGAGATTTTGAGTTCTTAACAGTTGCCCTACATTTTAAGGCAGATTATTAAAATTCATTGTTCAATTTATGCAAATTGTGGATTTTATGCAAAATTGATACTTTTGTTTGAATGTTTGTGATTGTCTTTACAAATACAGGTCAGTGATTAATTGACAATGTGCTGACAAAACATGTCAATCATCTGATGAATTTGCAGTCAAATCAGTATTTAATACATTACATATGCTGTGCTGCACTGTAATAATGTTGCTGCAAATAGTTCTAACAACTTAAAATTTGACATAACTTGAATATCCAACTTAACTAAACTAGCATTAACTGTCAAGAACAAACACTTACTTGTTTATGTCGAAACAACGCATTATTGCTTATTCTAATGTTGAATTTAAAGTAACAGCATTGTAAGCTGCATATTTTGGTATTAGGTGCATTTGTGTTGGGATGCTCTATGTCAATTGTGTGCAATAGTAAGTAGTAAGCAGTGACACTTGCCTTAACAAATACCTTTAATAAAACTTACAAACCACATAACAGCATGGCAGAATGAGGTGTGGATAAAATGCTGACTCAGAATCTGAGCTTAAGATAAATGAGGGCCAGTTTCAGTGCTCTTGTTGATTAAACTTGACAAAATAAACTCCTCTAATACTCATAGACAGACAGAGTGACATACTCCATAACAGATGATGATCTAAGTCATCAGTCATCTTTTAACCCATTATTGTCTGTGAACGCCACCATTTAAACCGACAGAAATGTCTCCGGTCTATCTTGTACACTGCAGACTCACTGCTGTACAGAACCTGTGACAGAAAGACTGATAATAGAAGTCATGTTAGTGTAGAAACATCCCCCTGGAAGCATTTAATAGACATTGAATGTGAACGTGCTGTTCATGGCAGGAGAGCTGCGTACCTCAAAACACCCTGAAAGACCAACGAAGACAACCTGCAAATGCACCTCTTCACCACTCATGTGGCATCCACGGAAATCATAACAAAGAGCGTTTACGTAGGAAGAGCCTGCGAGGGTCTAGCATCAGGGCAGTGGTGCAGAAAGGGCTTAGAGCCGATCAGACCTTCCCCTGGCAGCGCCACACATTGAAATGCAAATATCCAGGCAGGGTTTCCACCCCGTGCGCCACTCACAAATTGAAAAGCAGTTTTTATCTATGCTAATGTAAGCATGGTAATTGAAGTTAATCAATCAATGCTAGCATTCACTAAAACCTTGAACATGATTGAATAAAGTAATTATCATTCAGGGAAGAATGATGAAGTTGTAGACAGCATGAACCTTATTAAAGGAGGATTTTGAATCACAATGGCTTAATTGAAAGGGTATCCTCTTTTAGCCTCTTTTCTCATTTTCTACATACACTTGCTTGTTTTTTTTTTTTTTTGTTTTTTTTTTTTTGAGATATTTCCTGCTATCTCTCTTGTCCTAAACGCATGGTTACACTGAAGCTACATTTTTCTCAAGGAGCAATAGTCTTTCTCTGAACCATTTAAATATCTCCTCAGTCTTAATGCTATCAAGAACAGAAGCAGGGTGGATTCTGTTAATGAGTTGTCATTCAGTCAAAGCCCAATTTCAAGATGACTGAAATTAATCCTCCCGTTGTAATGTCTTTGATAAGCTCAATTAAGCTTCAACCTGCCAAATGTGCATCCCCCCCCCCCCCCTAAAGTGACGCCTCCCATCCAAAGCTTCATGTAAAATCTCCCCCTTAAGGAAATGTGACATTCCCTTTAGCTGGACTCAGCTCGGGCCCCTCTAATTCACACTTGATGTTTCTGTTATTTCAGGGTAAAATGACACTCATACATGACTGCCGAAGTAGCAGATGAGAAAGAGATGTCCACGTCAACCATCCTAGAGCTCGGCTCAGTAGCCTCCTCCCGGGGTGCGCTTCTGTCAGGAGAGGCCGAGGTAATTTAGCCTTCTTCTTCGGTCAAGCCCTGGCTTTCTGCCTCTGGCTGGGCTAGTTAAAGACCTTCTTCGGTATGTCATCCAGTTTAATATTCACCCTACATAATTATGCAGGATTCACAGTGCTATCAAACTGCAATTCAAATTAGTTCAGGATTAAAGGCACAGCGCAGTGCTGCTTCCTTAATTGCATTGTACTGCACTGATCACATTCAAATAGCCATTACTCATTCCCTCTGTAGAGCAATAAGTCATAGGGATTAATGCTTGGGCAGGTGACAGGGCCAGACCATTAAAAGGCAGTTATGCAGAAAGCATGGCTGAGTTTTATTCACGTTAATGAAATCAGCGAAATGAAAC
This sequence comes from Cyprinus carpio, assembly GCF_018340385.1. Taxonomy (NCBI): domain Eukaryota; kingdom Metazoa; phylum Chordata; class Actinopteri; order Cypriniformes; family Cyprinidae; genus Cyprinus; species Cyprinus carpio. Next base: position 1,065,201 of record NC_056580.1, read on the forward strand.
TGTAATAGATTTATCAAAGCTCCGATGGATTTGCAGTAAATCAGTTTGATTCAGGCAATCAAACTGGACAATAGAGATAGTTTTCAGACGGCATCGCCGGGCGGCACGAGGCGGCATGTGAGGAGAGCTGATATTCTTCTGCGCTTGGATTTGTGGTACGCCGGCATGCCGGCGGCCTATTCCCAGAGCGGGGCGGCTAATTTCAGACAGCTGAATGTGCCAGTGCAGTGACTGATAAAACGTATGGCCTTCCAGTTCAATGGCATATTCCTCTACCCATGCCGTCACAAATCCTGTTTTTTTTTCATTCAGTCTTTCCCTCCTTTTTCTCTTCTCAATTTTGTCTTATGTTGTGTCTTATGAATGTAACGCTTGAGGAAGTGGTTAAAATTGATCTTCAGGATAATCTTACCTTTAAGTCATTTAAAAATCCTTACACCATTTATAATTCTGCATAGTGTCAGAGAAGCTACTTTGAAACAGTAGCATGCCAAGCTTCAAGATACTGTATAACATCAATCTATTGCTCATACCCCATAATGGCAAAAAAAAAAACAAAAAAAAAAAACAACTAAAAACAGGCAAGAACAATGTAACAGCTCATAACAGCAACAGGGTAGACAATAACAGATAATACTGCAAGCAGTGGAGTAGAATATTGCAAGACATATTAATGGGACAAAAGAAGGGGCATTACATAAAGATGTGACACAACAACATAGAATCAAGCACAAAACAGAATATAGATCATTACTTAAGAATGATAACATTCAGAAAACAGATACGTTTTGAGTCGTGTTTTAAATTCTGTTTAAAAACCAAGGAGAAAATTCCAGAGTTTTGGTGCGACATTGCCTAATGATTTACTTGCCTAGGGACAGAGAGAAGGCCAAATTCAGAAGACTGATGATGGAGTTGTGTTGTAGGGGAGAAGCAGATGAAATAGTTCAAAACTTCAAACTTTCTGAATCTATGTATATATTCTTCCATTTGAAACCTGTTTGAAAATTATTATACAATCATTATTATACAATTCGGAGAGAAAGGACATTTTAGAAAACAAATTATTCAGATCACTCTGCAAAGTTGTGTGTGTAATATGTTTTGTCATATTACACTGCTACTTGTTCTACTTGTTTTTGAAAGTAGTCTGTTATTAGAATTATTTTGAAAACAGTTGCCCCTACTGCCGCTGCCAACAGTTAGTACTGCTACTGCAGCACTTTTATTTAGCAACAATATTACCACCTATCACAGCATGTAATGGCTATATGCCACAAGCCCTTTCCAGTACACCTCCCCTCTCCCAAATCAGGGCCCTAGAAACCCTAGCCCTCATCACAACTTTCTTTCTTTCTTTCCTATTAAAAGCCCTGCCCTGAATGTATATTGGGTTTTGATGTGGCCTTAATGAGTCGTCTACTGTATGGCATAAATTCAAATTAAAACCAATTAACCCCAATCAGTAGAACCTCATCTAAACCTGTTTTTATGGTTCAGTGCTGCCTAAATCATTGATTAGGCTGAGTGAGCAGCATTAGTAAATGAACATATGAATAGCAAAGAAACCTGTTAGCCCTAACAGAGAGGCCACGGTCATTATAACTCTCTTTCTCTCTCACTCTCTCTCTCTCTAATCTAATATCAACTTTTATTATTAAGGTCTTACAAGCTTGTCTGCCTTCGTTTTGACTTTGGCCCATTTACTGGGGGAAAAATGTTAAGTAAAAGTCTAAGCTCATTTGTAGCCGAAATCCTATTATTCAGTATTTCGCTTCCTGGACATGCATGAATGTATACACCGTTTACATGTTTTTTTCATAAAATGACTCAGGCCATATATTTAAGTAATACAAAGAAATGATGCTTGAGTTTATACACCTTGCTTGTATGACAGGGTCCATATTTGTAAAGAGATGATAGAGTTAGTGGAATAATTATAGATGAAGTCTTGAGAATTTCAAAATAATTGTAACTATAGACACATCTTTAGATGCAGCAAGGACAGATTTGCTAAACACTGCAAAATAATAATAACAACAACAACAATAAATAAAATAAAATAAAATAAAATAAAATAAAATAAAATAAAATAAAATAAAATAAAATAAAAGAAAGAAAGAAAGAAAGAAAGAAAGAAAGAAAGAAAGAAAGAAAGAAAGAAAGAAAGAAAGAAAAGTGGCATACTAATGTGACCTGCCTGTCTATCTATTGTGTACTGTCTCCTCACACAATCTGTTTGGACACAATCTTTATTGTATAAAGCACTACAGAAATAAAGGTGACATGAATTAAATTATAGGTCTACATTTTATCTAAAACTTGAACCTACAAAACACAGATCTGTAACACATGGTTATTTGATTTGATTTGATTTGATTTTTTTTTTTTTTTTTTTTTATGTTTCAGAAGCTATTTTTATTAACTACATATAAGAAAAATGAAATCAAGGATACATAAAAGCCAAATAGGGGTTTAATCCATCTGTTTGATTCATGCTTTCATTTGAGAGAGAATCTCAGTGCAAGGAAAATTAACGCAGTCTGTGATTGCTCTATAAATGAAAACGCTCCACAACACAAACCACAGATCATAAATTGATACTCATAAAAATACCAAGCACTCGGACAGATTAGGAATTAAAATGCTGCAACTAACACAATACTTAATTTACACATTCTGCATAATAAAATTAAGACAATATATCCACCAGCCAATCACTGGAGCCCACAGCAAAGGCTCCTAGAATATTTAAATGTGCTTACAGCTGATTTGCAACTCATATGACTGTAAATTCAGCTAATAAATATTTTTCAAAAGCTATTTCAAATAGATAAATTGTAGATGTAAATGAAATTGACATTCAATTATTTTGTAATTAAGGCTTGCAGTGGCTTGGGCTCTGACAAAAGCGACATATAAACTACCGCATATGGTGTCATTACCACAAAACAACAAAATGCAATATGGTACAATGACAATACTAATACAAAAAACAAACAAATAAATAAAAAAGAAAGTAAAAAACAGCAACATCTATTTAGAGTTTTAAATACACAAATATTGTTTTTTACACCGAGCTAATGGTATTTCAGTCAAGTTAGATATTGGTTGGTCTCCAAAGTGTAGATGATTGGAGGTTTTACTGTCCTTGTGGATATATCTCTTACCATTATGTATGCCAAACATCAAACCTAATTTTAATTACAAACCCAAATCCAAACCCTACACCTAAAATAAATATTGTAATTTTATGTTATCAATTGTATTTGTTAATATACCTAATTGCATTTTTACAATCTTATATTTTTCCATGCTCAGTACTTCACATGCTTCATATTTAAAACAATAAGCCAGATTGTCACTTTTATAATTTGTCAATTTTTTTTTTTTTTTTTTTTTTATACCTCTTGTTGTTGTTGTTGTTGTTGTTGTTGTTTCTCTGTTTATGGACTTGCCAAACTCTGTTACGTGCCATGTAAAGATCTTGGCAGTGTCTTAAAAATCTGACATAAAAGGTTTTTTTTTTTTAAATTCATTGTTGAGTGGATTTGCTTTTAGAGTGTGTGTACTCTCCTGACACGTCCACCAGTGTGACAGTGATAAATGCTGAACATGGGACACATTAATGCAAGAGACCCTGGACAATGTCAGCCTTTCTTCACCGTGTCAACTTAAACCAACAAGATCAGACTGCAGGAAATGGTAATAGACCCTCTGGGGATGAGCCCCTACAGTGCTGCACCCCCCCTCCCCCCAACTACACCATGTGATTGAACGAGACGGAAAGTACTTATCCATCCATTGAGAAGTGTTATTTTTTTTCCCCATTAAGTAAGTAAGTAAAACAAACAAACAAACAAACAAACAAACAAACAAACAAACAAACAAACAAACAAATAAATAAATAAATAAATAAATAAATAACAACTGCATGAAACTGTAAGAAATGTTTCTATTTGATGTGGAGGTTTTTCTTTTTCTTTTTGCAGACTTCTGAGCTGTGTGATACTGCTTGCTAGATTTGTTGAACACTTTTCAGAGGTGTGGAAACCTATAGTATTCTCTAAACTTGGCAATGATTACACTAGACTCTCATTAGCTGAAATGGCTGTGCAATATTTTTATAGTCAGTTAAGAAACACTGAAAATATATTTTCTTTAATTTACAGCGGTCAGCTACTACTATAAGCAAGTTTTAATACTGGTGATTTTTTCTTTTTTTGATTTTTTTATTATGTTTAATTTTTACAGCACTTTCAAGGTGCACACAGTATTGATATTCTTACATTTTCAAACAGATATGTTTCTATTATTTTAATGAATTCAGCTCTAACTGCTTAATGCAAACTGTGCTCAAACTTGATTTTGAGTATAACTTCAGTCTTACACTACCCATTTTTGCTTTTTATTACCAAAATGTATCATTAAAGGGGTAATTCTGTATTTTTTTTTTTTTTTCTTTTAATACTAGTTTAATATGTTTGTTGAGCTTCGATTATAATGTTTTTTTTTTTTTTTTTTTCCTGGTTGGATGGTGGTTGGGGGATGGGGGGATAAACAAATAAGGTGTATAGACAATTCTGATCTTGTGTCTGAAATGATCTGCTTTTAAGGGGTGGTTCCTTTAAGGCTTAGTAAATGCCCACTGTTATGATTGGCTGAAGTCACATGCACATTAATTTGCTTGTGTGACAAAAAAAATCTCACAATTACTAAATGAGCCATTTTTGGAGCTTGATTAAATAAATGCTTTGTGTAAAATCAATTTATTTCCACACTTGATTGTGAATTTTTTTTTCTTTCTTTTTTTTTTTTTAATATGAACATGATTTAATGTGTCACATCACTCTCAGAGGTCTCCAATGCACTGAAAAACTCAGAGTTGGACATACAGATCTGAGGAGGTGCCAGTGGTGTCAAATCATACAAACCTCTTCCAAATGTCAGTTCATGAGTATTTGCATACAGGGAGAGGCTCACCACCTCATATTAAAAGAGAGTTTTTTCTTTAGAGATGACTTCTGAGCATAAACCTTAAGCGTTCTATCTAACTTTTCACACATATATAACACACACACACACACACACACACACACACACACACATATATATATAACAGAGCTTGTAAATACTGTATTTAAATTGGTCTCTTCAATCAAACTAATGCATTTTCCATCAGTTTTTGGCATTTTGATTTTTCCATAAAATACTAAAATTAAATATAGCATGTGAACATTTCCGTGACTCCACAAAGCATATTAATATTTAATGAAGAATGAACTACTTGGTTTACATTTGCTTTTGTTGCTAAACAGCTAGCCATTATGTTCCACCAACATTACAGAACATGCATTTTTCCCTTACGAACAGTCTCCTCTGCCGCTTTAGGAGAAACTCCTATTTACTCTGTTACTGAAGCCTGATTAATTCACATTTGTGCAGCTGCACGAACCAATGGTGATTCAACCTGCCAAACGGAGAGGTGCAGGCCTCTATGTAAGTCGGCTATGAGCTCTATTTCATCAGAATTTTTATCCTTCAGCAATGAAGATCATCTCCTCGCTGAGTCAGCCTGAAGCTCAGCCTGCTGCTTGCCACTGTAGATGAGCCCTGGCAGTGGATGATGCAAGAAGCCTTCCACTGCGGACATCTGGCATCTTTAAGAGCAAATTTCTGAACAAAATTGTGATGCTGCTTAAATTGTTAAGCCGGGAACCCCTGCATGAGGCAGACAGGCACAGTGAGTGCTTCACTCTGCTTGAGCAGTGCCCATTCAGAGGCTGCGCTCACTAAGACAGCTTGCTCTCACTGCAAGAGCATGAGTCTCGCCCTTCTCCGCTCGCGGATCATCTTTAAGGAGGGCGGTCCTTCCTGCTCTGTCCTTCCGTTTCCTCTCTCCCCTAGGAGAAAGAAACAACAGGGTGCCACCTTTGGCTGAATATGATGGAGATCAGGGACGCTGACAAGGTCACCTTCCTAGACTTGCCAGTCTCTCATAGATGGGTTTGACGAGTGCAGCAGCACAGAAGTCATCGAAGCCACACTGAAATGCTCCAGTTTGGTGTTTGGTTAGAGTCGCCAGAAGGCTCCATCTGCCCAGCATCCTGCCAATCCGAGCCTGGGCATCAGCAGCGTCCCCAGACGGTGACACGCTACCTGTTTCCAAAGCGCCAAGTTAGGGTGATATTGGACCCTGACCACCATAAGCCACACAAAACATCACGAACAGAATAAAAAGAGAAAGACAATACTTTCAGTTCTCACCGAGGACATAATTTGCGCTCACTCTCCATCCCTCCACTTAACTCCAAGCAATGTAATGCTTCTGACTCAGTGCATGCCCAAGTAAATTACTGCTGTGATAGCGCACCCACATACCAAAAAATGCAATTCTACTCTCCTCATTACCACAAATGTCAGTTCACTGCCCCTGTGTGGCGAACTTCCATTAAAAAAAATAAAAATAACACCTAGAACCACTTGCCATCCTGCTTAAGGCTTGGAAATCTATCCTGTATCTGTCAAGTTGGGTTTTAAAACCATAGAATGAGGTTACTCACTTCACTTCGCTCACAGGCCACCTCATTTCGGAGGTGTTATTCAGAATTTTGTACTGGACAACAATACTCTCCGGTCCAAAGTGCAAACACTGCTTGCAAAAGGAGCCATAGAAACGGTTCCTCTAGCGAAACAGTGAGTCATTATTTTACAGCCACTAATTCCTCATTCCCAAGGAAGATGGTGGGCTCATTCCTATTCTCAATCTCAGATATCTGAACCGCTCGCTTATGAGATGGCCGTTCAAGATGTTAACTTTAAGGCAGATCCTCACGCAAATATGCCCCGAGGACTGGTTTCTGTCAGTGGATCTGAAAGATGCTTACTTTCATATCCAGATAGAACCCCATCACAAACCGTTCTTGGAATTTTGCATTCCAAGGAGTGTCCTATCAGTACACAATCCTACAATTCAGACTTTGATGATTAGCAGGTTTAAGCCAGATCAGAATGGGAACTCAACACTCACAGGTCGCTGCTGATCAGCCACTTGGAGCAGCTTGGGTTGAGAAGCTAACAGCTCTTTGTCTCCCAGCCAGTGCTTGGTCTTTCTGGGGGCAATTATCAATTCTGCCTGAATGCAATCATGGATTATGCTGGAACGCTCCCTGACTATTCAGAGATTGGTGGCATCATTTGAGTTGATGATGTTCAGTCCTCCTAGCGGCCCCACTCTGGAGGAACCAGGTGTGGTTCCCCAAGTTGATTCAGCTGTTATTGGCAGCACCTTGGCTGATACCACTGAGGGAGGATGTTCTCTCGCAAACAAAAGGCATGATTTGGCATCCCCAGCAAGAGTTGTGGAACCTTCATGTTTGGCTCCTCAACGGGAGTCTTTTCAGCTACCTGTGAGTGTAAGTAAAACCATTTTGGAGGCTAGATCCCTGTTTTTGTGATGTCTTGTTGCCTTTAAATGGTCAGTCTTCTCTGACTGGTTTGCAGCATGCAGTGAGGACCCTTCCTCTTGTGACGTGTCCCACATGCCAACCTTTCTGCAAGAGCTGCTGGCTAAGGGGCACACCCCACACAACTCCACAATTCCTTCAAAGACAGGAGAAACCTTGGAGTTGTGATTGATGATCAGCTGAATTTTGTCAGACCACATTGCTAAAACTGGCTGGTCCTACAGATTTGCTTTATACAATATTAGAAAGATCAGGCCCTTTCTTTCGGAACACGCCACACAACTCCTTGTTTTAGGAATGGTGCATTATAATGCCATCCCAAAGAGGCACAAAATAACTTTCACAGACTTTTAGATTAACTGTTCACTCCTGGAATGACCTGCCCAACTCAATTTGAGCAGCTGAGTCCTTAGCTATCTTCAAGAAATGGCTAAAAACCTTTTTTTCCCCATCTTCATTTGACCCTCTAACTCTAACATTATCTAATCTTTTTTTCTTTCTTTTTTACTGCTTGTTTTCTTTGTAAAAAAAAAGAGCCTCTAACACTAGCTTTCTCTAGAAGAAAAAAATAAATAAAACACTTGTCCCTATGACACTTGCACTCACTAATCTTTTCCTGTTTACTACTTGTTTTCTTTGTAAAAAAAAAAAAAATCTCTAACATTAGCATTTTCTATTATTTTTCTATTCTTTTAACATGTTTTATGATTCTGATGAGAATCAGAACCTCACCCCATTTTCTCCACTTCCTTTCCTTTAATTTTAAGTATTTATGAATTTGAAAAAGAAAAAATAAATCTACACTTTTTTTCCACACCCAAAGCAACCACATGGTAGTTTGCAGAGATGTAAACTGGAAAGCATAAACAAATAGGAAATGTATTATGTAACTTTTTAACATTTAAATAAACTTGCTAACAATAAAAACAAAACAAGAAAATACATTAGTAGTAGTAGTATTCAACATATATAATATTTAATAGTTAACATAACTCTCTGAAGATTTTAGCATGGTAATGGATATGATAATGTTAATGTATTTGGTCTTGGTGGAATAGATCTACTACACTGCTGAATTGCTGCTGCTGTTGGTTATTTGTGCTGTTGTTGATTATTGCTGCTGCAAAGCAAGGAACTTGCTACTGCCAATACATATGCCGATACGGTGCTGTGAGTATTTAAGACATACTGCTGCTGCACAAATAGAATATATAATAGTCCGTAGCAGATCTATACAGGTGGAGCTGGGGAAGGTGGAGGGTTTCAGATGAACTCTGAAAGCATGCTGCAAAGTTCTCTAGGGAATGCCAACTAGCCATTTAAATGCAAGGTCATTGACCTATCAGCTTGTGCCAAGTACTGTGAATGTAACACTGTGATTATCACCAGTTTGTGGACCCATCAGCCTGCGCCATCTAGAGTTTCATGACAGAACATTTCTATTCATTTTATGAAGACTGCCAATCACAAGTTCTTCTGCTGTTTGATAGTAGAGAGCCCCTGTCCCTCATTTCGTTGCATTTTGAATATGACAGGTTGTGGGGTTATGTAATCATATTACATTAATATAATGCATTCTGCAGTTAAAAAAAAAAATGCATTGTTGTTGTCACATTGGTTTTTGGGTTTTGTTTCATATTTAAGTTTTCATGTCTTTTATTTTGCTATTCTCGGTCATGGTTCCTGATTGTCATGTGTTTCTGTGTTGCTCCTCTTGTGATCATGTCATGTGCTACCCTTGTCTATGTGTTATGTTCTGTGTATCCCATTACTAGTGAGTTTTGTTCATGGTCATGCTGCGTCAAGTTTTGTCTGGTATTTGTTCATGTTTTTGGATTTCAATAAACTGCACTTGGGTTCACTTCGCTCGCATCCAGTGGACATTTGTTACAGTTGTATACTGTGTAATTATTTGCACAAAGAAAAAAACCTTGTAAATCTAAAGGAAATATATTCAAATCAGCTCAGAACATTTACAAATTCTTGTAATTAATTCAAAATAAAATTAATATAAATTGTATGACTATTAGCTTATAATTTTCAGAGCTTCAGTCATGTTACTGTAACACCAATGATATCAACAAACAAAATTTGTAGCCAAAATATGAGACAGGGTATGAAGTCTTCTCACTTGTATACATTTTAATGATCATGCTGATATATGAACATAGGATACTAAATCTACAGACATGACATGTTAGATCACATCTGTGATGCTCTGTCATACAAATTGAGAACCACCAGATGATTGACAGATTTTTGACATTCCGTTAATCCTACAGGAGATGATGTCAAAAGTCTTTTACTGTTTTTTGCTTGTGTGTGGGTATTTGATTGACAGCAACACTGAATTGATTGTTTGAGAGTTTCCTCCACTGGTTTCAAAACTCTTGATTGATTAACGAGAAAACTTCAGGAATGGGACTTCACTATGGCATTTATCAACAGAATACCAATAAGGCATGTGGGGCTAGTTTTCCCTAGATGCACCTTACACTGCTTAAAACACTGTGCTATTACTGGATTTAAATGTTAGAAACTGATCACAGTATTTTGTACTTCTCTTTTAATGTAGGGGAACACTGCCATGGATGCTTCTTTGTTCCATCATCTGGAAGATTTTGGTCACCTAAAAACCCTTTGTTCAATAATCAGAAGAGAGATGTTTAGCTACCTGTACACCTACCAGTTTAGGTGAGTGTATGAGTGAGCTGTGGGTTGCGGCATGTTAATAAGACTGTAATGTGAGATCGATTCTGTGTTTTAGAAGTCGAGTCACTCACTGATGAAGGCTAGTCAGGGGACAATATCAGCGTAGGATGCTCATGCATGATGTGAAAGAGGCAAACAAAGAAAAAGTTATTTCAAATCAGCTCAGTTTTTTTTTTTTTTTTTTTTTTTTTTTATCAAAGGTCAAGCATTATCAAAATTATCAGCATATTGACCTTTTTACTCATTCTGGAAACATCCAGATCATGTGCTCTTGCTCTGGGATGAAGGGGTTAAAACCCTTGTCCTCAGCATGCCTCATAGCATGTTTAAGTCTTATTCATGTGGCAGTCACTTTAAGTCAGAATTTTCAGTAAAAAAAAAAAAAATATTGCACAATGGTATTTGAACATAAATCATGCTCTATAAATCCATTGACACAAAATTCATAAAAGTAAAAAAAAAAAAAAAATGTAGAACAACAAAAAATTTGCTTTCTACCTTCAATATCATTACACTTCTGATGGTCTTATCAACTTTAATAGATGAATTCAGCCCATGTCAATTTAATCTAAATATATTAAAGTAATATAAACTGCAAATAATTTAAATGTAGCAATAAATACATAAATAATTCCATGGCACAGCAGTATGATTACATAATTCAATGTACTAAAAAAATGAAAACAAACAAAAACAAAACTGACACAGAAAGACCTAAATGAATCAAACATTTCTCACAAATAAAAATTATACACAGAACCTGTTCAAGCCACCAGGGAATAAACATCCCTCTGGTTTGAAATAAACAAGAAAATCATTATCCTTGAAACTTTTGCAACAATCTAATACCCTTCAGTCCACAATTCACATGGACAAACCTTGGCTAACATAGTGCAATTTAGTAAAATTATAATTCATAGTGTAACCACTGGATCTATGAACATCAGTTTGTGCCTGTCTTTGCTTTTGTTTTATCCACCTTTTTCCTGAGTAACCGATGAGCGCCACCATGATGGATCCTAACTTCTTTTTAGATGCTCTCATGTTCTGGTCTCCATAGTAATCCATGCTAAAATGGGGTAAAAAAGATCAATTGAATTAATTAAATGGAAACTTTTTAAATTTAACTAAATATAAAAATGTGCGCAGGGTAAAACTGTGTGTTAATTTTACTAGAAACACCAGAGACGGGAAATGTAATGCATCTTTCAGTAATGAGGCAGATGAGACTTCCAGTGTTCAGGAAAAAGTTGGATAGTGAACTCTTAGTTTGCATTTTTTTTTTTAGTCTCTGTTTTTTTGTATCACTTCCTCTGTTTGTTTCCTGATTCTGTAGAACCCATTTGTGCCCAAATTTTTCTGAATTGTTTCACACATATAGTCATGTTAATAGTGTCCTATGTGAACATGTTCTGCATTTATTTTCCCCAGGTTTTAGTTTATTTTCTTAAAAATCGTATTAGAATGTGCGGCAACTATAGTTGTCAGTGGGCAAATATGTTGTATTCACCCCTTCAATGTAAAATTTGAATAGGAGGAGAGCATTTAGCATCTAACTCAAAATAACTGTTTTCAGCAGATCGATCTTTATTCATAAACAAATTAAATATGCATAAAAGTCAAAGAACAATCAATGAAAACCCCCCCAAAACGTTGCATCTAGTTGATAATATCTTGAATATGAAAACACAATAAATCCGTCTTAAAATGGTGGAACATAATGCAGAACAAAGAGCAGCCATTAAGTTGACCCAACAGGGTATTGGGGAAGTCGTGGCCTAATGGTTAGAGAGTCGGACTCCCAATCGAAGGGTTGTGAGTTCGAGTCTCGGGCCGGCAGGAATTGTGGGTGGGGGGAGTGCATGTACAGTTCTCTCTCCACCTTCAATACCATGACTTTAGGTGCCCTTGAGCAAGGCATCGAACCCCCAAACTGCTCCCCGGGCGCCGCAGCATAAAATGGCTGCCCACTGCTCCGGGTGTGTGTTCACAGTGTGTGTGTGTGTGTTTCACTACACCTTATTTTTTAACTTCTGATGGGTTAAATGCAGAGCACGAATTCTGAGTATGGGTCACCATACTTGGCTGAATGTCACGTCACTTCACTTCACTTCACTTCTATTGTGTATCAGTAAGTTAATTAAAAATAATAAAAAGGGTATACCTGAAAGAAAATTATGCATTTAACTGTTTGGTTACCAACATTCTGCAAAATATCTTCTTTTGTGCTTAACAAAAATTTGCAACTTTAAGAAGACACAATGATGGCACAATTTCCATTTTTGGGTGAACTTTCCCTTTTGTAAGCAGTTTTCATATAAGTAGCCTACAAGGAGTACTGCAGTGAAGGTACATGTAGTTTTATAAATTTACATAAAACATATTTGCATACTATACTTTGTGATGTAAATATGTAAAATATCACATATATTATGAATAGGTACATATTGATTAGGTCAGATGGATTAACCCTGACAAATGTCCTTGATATTCATGAAATTAATGATATTCTTTTTAAAAGAATATGATTATTTAAATAATTATCATGTGTAGGCTACACCCATGATTGTTTGTTTGTTTATTTATTTACTTATTATTGAACATGCAGGTAATTTCATTCTTAAAAGTATGTTAGTTAAATAAAAAATAAATAAATAAAAATAAATAGAATAAAGAAAATATTACATCTATATAATAAAAAAGGTATACCTGAAAGAAAATTACCCATTTTTTATAGGCCCATAGTATTCAATGGCTGACTGTAGTAGGTGATTTAATATAATAATGTAAATGTAAATTCATTACTTGTCTGAATTTCAGCATTACAATGGAATCATAAGCTACTAGTCATAAAATGAATTAGGTTCCTTGACCAATTAGAATGAAACGCATCCAAACTGGATAAAGGGCCCTCAGTATTTTGCCCCTTACGAGACATAATGTCATAAAAGGGAGAAAAAGATAATCAGCATCAATTAATCCCATGTGTTAGCTCTTTATCTTTCCATTGTTCCTTTTGTGTGACTGCCTGAAGTTTGTAAACTGCTGAAGTCACTCGAAAACTGGAAATCTCCACCCACCATGGCAAAAGCAGACACAGAAGTGGGGCAGTAGAGCTGTGGAAAGATTGCGCTCTCATCTCCTCCTTTTGACAGATTTATTCCCTATCAAATTAAGGTCTACTGTACAGTAGAGATGTCAGTTAAAGGTATGTTAAAAGTTATGTTTTAGGTGGGATATTATGAAAACAAAAGGCAGAAAACAAGACCAATAACCTTGATTTATTAACCTGTTAACACAGTATACACCATTTCCCCATGATATGTACTTACAAGTCATTTGCCCACCGGCAACTATAGTTGCCGCTTGGACATTTGACTAAGTATACAAAAAAAAAAAAAACTATAGATCTCCTGGAAGATTTGTTTTGTTTGGATGATTCTAGAGACCTCCATGATTATGTATGTGTATATAGGGGTAGGAACTTAACAGCCTCATGTAACAGGAAGGAAGTGAATGCCTTATTTTTTTTTCTTGAAATCCTTTATTTGGTTGTTTGCTTGCATGTCATTGAGAAATAAAACATGGATAACATCTAGAAAAAATACTTGCAAAAGGAAAATGACAACTATAAACTGCGGCAACTATAGTTGCCGGTGGGCTTAAATGGGTTTTAACCATTGTTTCTATGGTTTTGGGTTATGTTCACTTGTCTCGTTTAGTTGCTTGTTAATCTTATGTAGATCTAGTGGATTCCTATGTTCTGGATTGGTTCTTGCATTTTGTCACCCATGTCTTCCAGTTCATTCTTGATTCCACTGTTTCTTTTGTTGTTCAAAGTTTGGATTTGTTTCACATTGTAGATCCTTACTTCATTCCCTTGTTGTTTATAGGCACATTCACAGTACACAGTTGTTTAAACATATAAACATGAAAATATAATCATATAAAAACATACATGTGTTTGAACGTCACAAAGAAAAAGTGAGATTAACATTGCATTGTCGAAGACTGTGACCAGTAAAAGCTGTTTAATGTAATTTTATTAAGTGTCTAATTTGGTGGCAATTGATTTGCCCAATCAAATAACTATCCTAAAAATATCAGGGATCTGAAACTTCGGTAGAGTTTATTTGTGGAAATGTCGCCACAATAACAGACCGGTGTGTAAAACTCTCTGACATATTTTAAAGATTCTATGCTGCAAACTTTTAATATTTAATATTTAATATTAATATTTAAATATTAGACATTTGAGACTGAGACTACTGTTTGTGGGACTTTTCATTGGCTGCATGCTTTTGGTCATCTTGTTTTGTGTTAACATGGCTAATAGGGGTTCTCACTGGTTGGGTGTCATGTGTGAGCATGTGGCTTTCGTTGTGTTTTTGTTATGAACCATGTGTTCTCTTGTCTAGTGTCTTGACCCACTCTTCTTGTTATCTGTATATTGGTTCATTTGTCCCACCTGTTCCCCTTGATATCCTTCTTGTTTGCTTCCTTAATCTCTATGTTCATTGTCCTGTGCCATACCTTCATCTAATGTACCCCTATTTATGGTGGTCAGTTGTACCCTGCTCTCTCCTGCCTTGCACACGTAACAACGTAAGGAAAAACCTGGTTCAGACACACACACACATACTCACTAGTTTCCATGTTTTATGGGGACAATGCACAGATGTTATGGTTTTAAACTGTACATAATTTATTTGCTATCCCTTACCATAACCCTACCCCTAAACCTACAGCTTACACAAAACTTTCTGCATTTTTAGATTTTCATAAAAAAAAAAAAAAAAAAAAAAAAAAAAAAATCTATATGATTTATAAGCTTGTTTCCCAATGGGGACCAAAACATGTCCCCACAAGGTCAACATTTACTTGTATTTGTTACAATCACCAGCTGGAGTGCCCACGAGCTCCACAAGAGGAGACTCCATCCTGTACCTTTGCCATTCAAGCCAGACTCCATTTCCCATAATCATTTGCCTGGACTCATCATCAGTTCACAACTGTCACATATAAGGAGCTTTATAAAGGTTACACTCATCCACACGCACATAGCTGAGTATTGTTAAGCCTGTAGTGTTTCAGAGTTTACGTGTTTTTCATGTGTTTCCTAGTTTCCCTGTTTCCTTGTCTTCATGGTTTTTGATCTCTGGACTGTGTACCTTGATTTTGATTGTTTGCTGCCTGCCCTGACCTTCGCCTGTTTATTGGATTTCTCTTTGTCTCATCCTGGAGTGTACCTGTCTGCTGTTTTTTTGACCCTGTCTGTTTTGACTACTCTTTGGAATAAAGCTGCATTTGGATCCTCAACTCTGTTGTCACATTGTTGAGGCTTTAACGAGCATCAAAGGCTTAACATAGATCCAGTAGCTCTGTGAGTATTTCCAGTCCAGCAAAAATGAATCCAGTCACACAAATCTGTGCCTCCAACAAGGAGATCACAGTACTGAGGATTATGTAAATTACTTTATTGAACTGGCACACTTAATTTCCATGTTTAATGTTTTGTGGGTCATACGTTTTGTTGAGGGCTTTCTGAACCACTCGGCTCCCTTATTCCACTACAGTACATGACCCTAAATGGATTATATGGTTCTTTATTTACTGTGGGAGTCGTGGAGGAGGAACACAGTGATCCCACAGTGTCCACCATTCCAGAATGGCATTCTATTCATTGCTGGCGCCGATATAGGATGGCTGCCTCAGTGACGTGCTCTGCATTTGTTTTTGTGTTTTTGTTAGTTTGCCCTGTCTTAAGTTATATTCCTGCAATCAGTTTAACCAGGGACAAATTGCTGGACATTCTGCACCACACATCTATCGATATATAACCGGTTTTCGACTATTCTGATGTTTTGCTGGACATTCTTGTCGGCGGAGCAGCTGCGCTGATCACACACTTCAGGATGCGCAGACGGGGAAAAGAAGCTGGCGCGCACGTGAGACTCAGAACACGCGGATTTCGAACGCCGTTGCCTAGCATCCATCTGGCAAATCTCCGCTCTCTACCCAACAAAACGGACAAACTCCTTCTGCTCTCCCGGACAAATAAGGATTTCTCACACTCTGCTGCTCTGTGTTTCATGGAAACTTGGCTAAACGACACCATTCCAGACAGTGTGCTCCATCTGGCAGGCTTTCAGCTGTTCAGAGCGGACCGTGACGCAGAATCAACAGGGAAATTGTGCGGCGGTGGGACATGCTTTTACATCAAAGAAAGGTGGAGTACAGATGTAACAGTGTTAAATAAGATGTGTTGTTCAGATCTAGAAACACTATTCATTAACTGCAAGCCGTTCTATTCGGACTCTGTTTTAATCATTCTCAGGGACTTTAATAAAGCCAATCTCTCCTGTGAACTGCCAAAATACAGACAGCACATCACATGTCCCACCAGAGACAGTAAGATATTGGACCACTGTTACACCACAATAAAGGATGCATATCACTCTGTTCCACGGGCAGCTTTGGGACGTTCTTATCAGTGTTTGGTTCTTTTTATACCGACCTACAGGCGGAAACTAAAATCAGCTAAACCTGTATTAAGGACTGTAAAAAGATGGACCAATGAAGCAGAGCAGGATTTACAATCTTGTTTTGACCTCACTGATTACCTAGTGTTTGAAGCTGCTGCCACTGATCTGGACGAGCTCGCAGAGACTGTAACATCATATATCAGTTTCTGTGAGGATATGTGTATTCCTACCAGGACTCATCTAACTTACAACAATGACAAACTGTGGTTCACTGCAAAACTCAGACAGCTCCGTCAGGCCTAAGAAGATGCTTACAGGAAGGGGGACAATGTCTTCTATAAACAGGCTAAATACACACTGGAAAAGGAGATCAAAGTGGCAAAGGGGAATTATTCTGGAAAAATAAGGACTCAGTTCACTTTCAACGACTCAGCATCAGTGTGGAAAAGTCTGAAAGAGATCACCAACTACAAGACACCACCACCCAGCACTGTAGAGAATCAACAACTGGCAGACGATCTGAACGAGTTTTACGGGAGGTTTGAAAGAACACCCATCACCTGCCCTGAACGCCTCTCCACACAACCGTTCACACCATTCACAACTCCTGCAACCCGCCCTGAACACCTCTCCAAACAACCGTTCACACCATTCACAACTCTTGCAACCCACACTGAACACCTCTCCAAACAACCGCTCTCACCATTCACACCTCCTGCAACCCCCCCTTCCCCACACCTGCAATACAGATCCTGTGCTGACCAGCTGGCCCCCATCTTCACACAGATCTTCAACAGATCACTGGAGCTGTGTGAAGTCCCTTCATGCTTCAAACGCTCCACCATCATCCCCATCCCAAAGAAATCCAAAAAACAGGACTAAATGACTACAGGCCTGTGGCTTTAACATCTGTGGTCATGAAGTCATTTGAAAAACTGGTGCTGGCCCACCTGAAGGACATTACTGGACCCTTGCTGGATCCTCTTCAGTTTGCCTACAGAGCAAACAGGTCTGTGGACGGTGCAGTAAACATCGGACTGCATTATGTTCTGCAACACCTAGACAGACCAGGGACTTATGTGAGGATCCTGTTTGTGGACTTCAGCTCGGCCTTTAACACTATCATTCCAAACCTTCTCCTGCCTAAACTAACTGCCCACCTCTGTCTATCAGTGGATCAACAGCTTCCTGACAGACAGACAGCAGCTAGTGAGGCTGGGAAAATACACATCCAGCACCTGTACAATCAGCACTGGAGCTCCCCAGGGCTGCGTTCTCTCCCCACTTCTCTTCTCCCTGTACACCAATGATTGCACATCTAAGGACCCCTCTGTCAAGCTCCTGAAGTTTGCAGACGACACCACATTCATCGGGCTCATTCAGGACAGTGATGAGTCTGCTTACAGACAGGAGGTTAAAGAGCTGGCTGTCTGGTGCACTCTCAACAACCTGGAGCTTAACACGCTCAAAACAGTGGAGATGATAGTGGACTTCAGGAGAAACCCCCTGCTCTCCCCCCACTCACCATCATGAACAGCACTGTGACTGCAGTGGAGTCATTCAGGTTCCTGGGAACCACTATCTCTCAGGACCTGAAGTGGGACATTCACATTGACTCCATTGTGAAAAAGGCCCAGCAGAGGTTGTACTTCCTTTGCCAGCTGAGGAAGTTTAACCTGCCACAGGACCTGCTGAAACAGTTCTACTCTGCCATCATTGAATCCGTCCTCTGCACTTCAGTAACTGTCTGGTTCAGCTCAGCTATCAAATCTGACCTCAGAAGACTACAGAGGGTAGTCCGGACTGCTGAGCGAATCATTGGTACAACCCTCCCTTCTATTCAAGAACTTTACTTATCCAGAGTAAGCAAAAGGGCTGGCAAAATCACTCTGGACCCCTCACATCCAGCACACTACCTCTTTGAACTGTTGCCATCTGGTCGACGCTACAGAGCCTTGAGCACCAGAACGACCAGACACAGGAACAGTTTCTTCCCTCAGGCAATCCATCTAATGAACACTTGATAATAACTGTGGAACACACAACATTAATTATATTTATATACACATACACTTATTTATCTAACACGCATACTTAGTGTACACTTAAATTTTTGCACATAATATACCTGTACATACATAACTGCCTATTGTAATATACCTGCACATAAAATTGTCAATTTGTATATTGTCATTCCTTACCTACTTATTTGTATTTTTTATTATTTTATTATGTGTTTTTTTGTTCTGTCGCCATCATTCTGTTGCACTGCAGAGCTTCTGTCACGAAAACAAATTCCTTGTATGTGTGAACATACCTGGCAATAAAGCTCAATCTGATTCTGATTCTGAATCTCATCATGTCGTTCCAGGGTCTCGTCCCATCATGTCGACCATGCCTAGTGCCTCAAGAAAAGTCCAAAGACATCTGACACTGGCATCCAGTGTGGGGGATCCACCGCTGGTTTCAGCCAGAGCAGTGGGCATTCCATGGGCATTCCATCACTGAAACTGTTCCCCTATGCTCAGTGCTCCCAGTAATGGCGGTTGGCATTCTGTGTGTTTGGTCTACTCAATGCTCTGTTACACTTCCTGAGCCTGCTCCCATCCTTGAATCAGTTCCAGAGCCTGCTCTATTCTTTGAATTAGCTCCAGAGTCTGTTCCAGTCCTTGAATCAGCTCCAGAGCCTGCTCCAGTCCTCGAATCAGCTCCAGAGCCCGCTCCAGTCCTTGAATCAGCTCCAGAATCCTCTCCAGTCCTCGAGTTCATGCCAGAGCCTGCTACAGTCCCTGAATCAGCTCCAGAGCATGTTCCAGTCCTTGAATCAGCTCCGGAGCCTGCTCCAGTCCTTGAATCAGCTCCAGAGCCTGCTCCAGTCCACGAATCAGCTCCAGAGCCCGCTCCAGTCCTTGAATCAGCTCCAGAATCCTCTCCAGTCCTCGAGTTCATGCCAGAGGCTGCTACAGTCCCTGAATCAGCTCCAGAGCATGTTCCAGTCCTTGAATCAGCTCCGGAGCCTGCTCCAGTCCTTGAATCAGCTCCAGAGCCCACTCTAGTCCTCGAGTCCATGTCAGAGCCTGCTCCAGTCCCTGAATCAGCTCCAGAGCATGTTCCAGTCCTTGAATCAGCTCCGGAGCCTGCTTCAGTCCTCGAATCAGCTCCAGAGCCCGCTTCAGTCCTTGAATCCTCTCCAGAGCCCGCTCCAGCCATTAAATCCACTCCAGAACCTGCTCCAGTCCATGCATCTGCTTCAGCTCCTCTCAAGGTGCCAGCTTCTGCTGCAGAACCTCCTGAAGCTGCTCCCACGGTGGTAGCTTGCGCTGCAGAAGTGTGTTCATAAAAATAAATAAATAAATAAATAAATAAAATAATAATAATAATAATAATAATAATAATAATAATAATTCTCTTATTTTCTTTTGTCTTTTGATTAACAGCTGATGACAAATAGCAGCAGGTTAATACAGTAGGATGCTGTCACAGAATGCACAGATACTGACTAGCATTTGATTACTTTTCAAACTGCTTATTTTCACTTAAGACATAACTGACTGTGTTCACTGAAAACTCACCAAGACAGACATTTTGACAAAGCACAAAGTGTTTCAGTTACGCTCTGCTCTCAAGGCCTATGGAGTTCCCTGGGCATCCCCTATTTCCTCTCATCCTATGTGTCGGCCATCTGTTTCTTTAATATATAGTAAAATTAATGATCACAATCATGAATTAACAGATTTTGACTTATCAGTCAGCTGGGACAGGGTGTGGTCTAATCTAATCTTAACTTCTAAAAACATGGCTCATCATTTTATCCATTTCACAGTCATCCATAGAGCAAGCATAACTCCTTACAAGAGGTTCAAAATGAAACTGCAATCAACCTATAACTGCCATATCTATAACACTGTATCATCAGGTAAATTTCCAAACATACACATGGAATGTCCAATTGTTGTCAACCTATGGACACATGTGAATTCTGTTTTATCCTTTTTACTACAGATTGATTACACGTCTAATCCAGGTTTATGTCTTCTCAATAATGATTCCAACCCTGTTTAAGTTCAGTAAAGAAGAGAATGTTGTTTGCTGGTTTTACAGCTGTAAAGAAGACAATAATACAAAACTGGGTAGCACTTTATTTTACAGTCCTGTTCCTCATGTACATACTATGTTCTTATTATAGTAATTACAATAACTATGTAATAACTAGGTACTAACCCCGAACCTACCCCTAAACCTAACCCTAACCCATGTTGTTACCATGTATTACCAAAAATTTCCTAGATAAATACACTGTAAGTACACTATAAGTACATGTAAGTACACGTACTGTAAAATAAAGTGCAACCCAAAACTGATTGACTCCGAACATGTGTGCAAGAACCTTTTAGATTCATAGCCTCCATGGGATAGTGGCCTGTGAATGTACGGCACGAATTAACGGAGCTAAACCGGGGACTATTGATGCATGGCAGTGTTTTTCTTCTGACATTTTGAAATATGTAAAGGAATGACAATGATTTTTTTTCTTTAGGGACTGTAACATCCGTTGTTTGTCTGAAACATGGCTCACAACCTCGATCCCGGACACTACTGTAACACCGTCTGATAACTCCTCTGTTTTACAGATGGACAGGACAGTAGAGGCCAGTAAATCCAAAGGTTGTGGAGTGTGTTTCATGATCAACAGGAAATGGTGTGACCCCAGGAATATCTCCAGTCTGTCGCGCTCCTGCTTGCCTCATCTGGAACATTTATCCATTATTTGCCACCCATTCTATCTACCCCGGGAGTTTTCTTTGATCAACATTACTGCTGTCTACATTCCACCACAGGCAGACATGATATGCTCAGCGGTTACATTAACAAACATCCTGATGCTGCTTCTATCATCGCGAGGGACTTTAACAAAGTCAACCTCAGGCAGGTCATGCCAAACAGTAACATGTATACTGTCCAACCAGAGGACTGAAAACACTGGATCATTGCTACTCTCAGTTTAAGAATGCCTACAAAGCTTGCTCACTACCAGCTTTTGGCAAATCGGACCATGCCGCTTTTTCCTCATGCCGGAATATAAACAAAGGCTCATTCAAGAACCCCCGGTGCAGAGAGTAGTGACGTGCTGGTCCACCCACTCTGAAGCCATGCTACAGGTGGTTCTTGATGACGTAGACTGGGACATGTTCAGAGTGAGTTCCTCTGATGTCAGCGAGTTCACGGATGTAGCATTAAGCTCTGTAAACACGCTAACTAAAAATCGTGCTATGATCTCCTACGGGTGGTAAGAGGAACTAATGGGCTCTTACCGCCCGTCAGAGATCATAGCACGATGTTTTGTACTCTTTCATGTTCCCCGATGAGAGACCGGTGTTGTATGCGGCAGTGCATTTGCTTACTGCAGCACGGATTGTTCTGTCCACCCACGGTTTCTGATTTGAGAAGGTCCTTATAGTTATTGTATCCATTGCTTGTTCGGTTAGCATGTTTACAGAGCTTAATGCTACATCCGTGAACTCACTGACGAGTTCACAGATGAGGAATGAATAGAGTCTCATTTCCAGCTAAATGACTCACGACGCATGTGGCAAGAACTAAAAACCATCTGTTCCTTTTGTGAAAACAAATGCTCTGCAGCTGTGAGAGCAGATCCATCACTGGCTGATGAATTCAACTCTTTTTACAGATGCTTTGAATGTAATCAAGGCAGCATGAGTCTGCCGATTAGCGCGTCTGGTAGCAGCAGTCAGAGCAGTGATAATCAAGTAATCACCATGTCAGAGGATGAGGTTCGGAGGGCCCTAAAGCGAGTGAACGTCAGGAAAGCAGCAGGTCCAGATGGGATTTCTGCTGTGTTCTGAGGTCCTGTGCTGATCAGCTTGCTAGTTTGTTTACATCTATTTTTAATGAGTCCCT
This sequence comes from Cyprinus carpio, assembly GCF_018340385.1. Taxonomy (NCBI): domain Eukaryota; kingdom Metazoa; phylum Chordata; class Actinopteri; order Cypriniformes; family Cyprinidae; genus Cyprinus; species Cyprinus carpio. Next base: position 1,087,783 of record NC_056580.1, read on the forward strand.
TGCTACCTCTGTGGTTCCCACCTCCTTTAAAAAATCTGTCATCATCCCTGTGCCTAAGAACAATTACCCCTCCTGCCTGAATGACTATTGTCCAGTTGCCCTCACGTCAACAGTCATGAAGGTCTTTGAGAAACTTATAAAGAACAACATTTGCTCCTCCATCCCTGATACTTTGGACCCTCTTCAGTTTGACTATCGCCCCAACAGATCTACTGAAGATGCCATCTCTAACGTCTGCACTATTCCCGCAAGCACATTGACAGCAGCAATGGGAACTATGTAAGACTGCTATTCATCGACTATAGCTCAGCTTTCAATACTATGGTCCCCATCAAGCTAGCTTCTAAACTCATGGACATTGGCCTGAATTCTTCACTCTGCAACTGGATTATTGAGTTCCTCACCGGCAGACCTCAAGTGGTGAAAGTAGGCCAGTTCACCTCCAACTCAATCACCCTGAACGTGGGAGCTCCACAGGGCTGTATCCTGAGTCCTCTACTCTACTCTCTTTACATATGTGACTGGGTGTCTTCCCACAGCTCCACATCTGTTATCAAATTTGCTGATGATACTGTGGTTCTGGGCCTCATTTCCAACAATAATGAAGCCGCATACTTGGATTAGGTAGCGAAACTCACATCATGGTGGCAGGACAATTGTCTCTCTATGAATGTGAGTAAAACTAAAGAGCTGATTGTGGACTTCAGGAAAAGACAGCAGCGGCCCTATAGTCCTCTTATGATCAGTGGGACCCCTGTGGAGAGTGTGAGCAGCTTCAAGTACCTTGGTGTAAACCTGACTTGGACTTCACACATCCAAACTCAGGTTAATAAAGCCAGTAAAGACTGCACCATCTGCGACAGCTGAAAAGATTCAGGGTCTCGCCAGCAATCCTGAAAACTTTCTATTCAGGGGTCATAGAAAGTGTATTGACTCAGTGTATCTCAGTGTGGTATGGCAACAGCTCCAGTCAAGACTGCAAAGCCCTGCAGAGAGTTGTGTGCTTAGCTGAGCACATCTCAGGGACATCTAACTCGAACGCTGCAAAAGCAGAGCTGTTAAAATCATTAAGGACTCTAACCACCCTGGTAACTCTCTTTTCATTTTGCTGCCATCTGTTAAGCGCTTCCGTAGCCCGATGGCAAAAATTGAGAGACTTAGGAGGAACTTTTTCCCCCAGGCCATCAGGCTCCTAAAGTCAAACTCGGTCTCTTAACTTCTTCATGACTTCACTTAATTATCAGTAAGATACTTCATATATATATTGTCATTTGCCCACAACAATTTCTTTATTTATTTTATTTTTATTTATTCACTTACTTTTTTACCTCTATTGCTGCTATGTAAATACCCTGTACAACCTGTTTGCACATTCTTCTTTTGTACATCCCACTCATCTTAATATTTAAGTCTACAGCATACTATCCTGTGCATTTTATTTTATTTTATAAGCATTTTATTTTGCACTTATTTTTTTTATCTTACTTTTTCCATAACATGTATATATATAATTTTCTTGTGTTTGTATTCTTTAATAATTGCACTGTCCATGGAGCGGTCTTACATTTCACTGCTGTTCATATGCTCTCCATATAACAATGTACAGTATGTGACAAAAAAAAAATCTTGAATCTTGAATCTTGAATCTTGAATATGTAACTGGATTGGGTGTTGATGCAAAACTAAGATTCTTAGAACAATAATATGTTGCATAGGTATCAAAATATAATACATACTGTCATGTAGATCATGAAAATACAAATTCGTAGATATTAAACATGCTATAAGTGAGGTCATATTTAACTAAGGATTCTATCATAAGCATGCATAAAACAGTATACAATACAAAAGACAATATACAAGGACAGTAGGAAGGCCATAGAAAGGTTTGTCTAAGAATTAATAAGGAAGAGTCCATTTTTATGGGCATTATGTGTCTTTCCTATGGGGAAATGTATTAAGAGTTGCTATGCCTGCATTCCTTTGAGCAATAAAACCAGTTTTATCAGATGATTTGTCATTACTTGACATGGTAACCAAGGCCTGTTCTGCCATTTTGAGGTGTTAGTTGCTCTTCAGGGGTTGTCCACAATATATAGTTTGCTTTTTTTGGTTGAGGGTTTGCTGGATTATTCATTAGATATAATGAATAATTGTGTGTCTGATTAGTCCAAATGCTGCACTTGAGTTAGAGGCAGCTGTGGCCTAATGGTTAGAGATTTGGACTTGTAACCAGAAGGTTGCAGGTTCGAGTCTCGGTGCTGGCAGGAGTTGTAGGTGGGAGGGAGTGAATGAACAGTGCTCTCTTCCACCCTCAATACCCATGGCTGAAGTGCCCTTGAGCAAGGCACTGAACCCCCAGTTGCTCCCCGGGCGCTGGATATAGCTGCCCACTGCTCCGGGTGTGTGTTCATGGTGTGTTCACTTCTCAATGCTGTGTGTGTGCACTTGGATGGGTTAAATGCAGAGCACCAATTTCGAGTATGAATAAACACACTTAACAAATATCAATACAATCACTTTCACTTTTCACTTCACTGCCATTAGATGTCTTTCTATTTAAAATATAGGTATCTATTCAGAATCTGAATTTCCAAAATTGATTCTGTTATTTTCCTCTTTATCACTGTGAAGTAAACAATCTGTACTGTATAATGCACTACTGAAATAAAGGTGATTTGACTTGAATCTTTTTTTTTTCATAAGCTCAGTTTTACAAACAACCACAGTAGTGTTTCATCTAGTATGAATAAAAGAGACAACTGTCAGTCTGTAAACTGTTCAGTTCTTCTGTCTAATAGATCAGATCTGTACTCAATGAAGAAAATAACTGGGAATGCAGATTGAGAATGTCCAGCCATGTGTCCAGGACCAAAAAAAAAAAAAATAAATAAAAATAAAAAAAAAAAAGAAAGAAAGAAAGAGAGAGAGAGACAAGTGGAGACAATGAAAATTGATGTCCTACAGGGAATGAGATGACAAGTGTCTAGTGTGTCAGCAGCATTGTGAAACGTGTGGACGTGTGGATGTGTGACTGCTTGAGGGGTCAGGATGGTTATATCCTCCTGGGTCTGTCCACTTGAGCCACTCTCCCGACCTGGGTGTCATTGTGCATACAAGGTGTCAAACACCGTTCATCCACAGAAAAGTACCTTGAATGGCTCACTTTAGAAAGGTAATATACCATTTATTATTTATTTATTTATTCTGTGTTTATTCATTTATTTATTTATTTATTTATTATATTTATCTTTCTCTGGAGGTCATAATGTTATGGGTGAGCTGTACTAGGCTGTGACCACAGGATTTTAGCAGGGTCTCTCATAGATCATAGACATATTCGTGTAAAGGTGCAGACTGGCACTGCTATATAAACCTGTACCAAAAAAAAAAAAAAAAAAAAAAAAAAAAACAAATATATATATATATATATATATATGCCAAAACATATTTCAAATAGATGCTAAATATATATTGTAACCAGAGCAGTTTCATAAAATAAATTCTTCAAAGTTAAACCATATTTTATTAAAACCTTCAAATGCCATAATGTATGACAAAAGGCAAGACAATACCTAATTTACTTACTTACCTAATTTCCAACAATAAAATAAATTTTGGGAAAAATGCTATTTTATTAATACAAGTAAATACAACATAAATATATTTAGATTGACAATATATAAAAATTACCAAATGATATATAAATGTAAGTTAATAAAACTTATTGAATAATAAGCTGGAGGAATGTAATGTGTGAGACATGAATGAATGAATGAATGGTGCATTTATATAGCGCTTTATTGTGTATTGTTGTACACCCAAAGCGCTTTACAGTCATGTGGGGGGGTCTCTCCTCAACCACCACCAGTGTGCAGCATCCACTTGGATGATGCGACGGCAGCCACAGGACAACGGCGCCAGTGCGCTCACCACACACCAGCTACAGGTGGAGAGGAGAGAGAGACAGAGCCAATCGAGTGGCACAAACCACATAGGTCAATCTTTTAGCTCAATAACTTCAAGATCTGTCTCTGTAAGTGTGTGCATAGAAGGTAGCATCCAAGCAAAATGCACCTTGTGCCCTAATAATAATAATAATAATAATAATAATAATAATAATAATAATAATAATAATAATAATAATAATAATAATAATAAAGTTAAATAAAAACAATATAATTTTACATGGGCCAGTTTTATTTATTTATTTTTATTATAATTTTTTTTTTTCTCTCGATCTTCCAATATCCCACCTGGTGATTCTTAACAAGCAAACAGAAAACAGAAATATGTTTCTTTCTCTCAAATATTATAGCCTTATTTTAAAATAGTTTTGCCAAAACACAAAAGTTAATAATGTCAAACTCAGGTAAATGCAAACAAAAACAGGCTGACAATTATTTGGGATCAGTAAGCATTTTTGTTTATTTAAATAAATTCTTACTTTCATTTTGCAAATACGCATTAAATTGATCAAAAGTACAAAAATAATTTAACTTGAAAATATTACTTGAGCACAGATCCATGTGCAACTGAAATCTGGGGTAATGACTGCTGAATTTTCCACTTGGTAAATGCAGGAAATGTGTTAAAAATCTATTAAAAAAAAAAAAAAAAAAAAAAAAAAGTTTAACATTATTTCATAATATCTTACTGTTTGTACATTTATACAATTATAAATTAAGCAAATGTTGCTGTTATGCATTAATGTTATTATATCATTATATATTATAATATTAAAAATACATACTGTAATATCTGAGGACAGAAACCATACATAAAAATTAAATAAAATTTAATAAATGAAAAAAAATATCAAGGAACTGCTTTTTCATGAAATATAAACATAACATATAATATTCTTTGTACTAAAGAGTGTATTTATACTGTAGTTAATTGTTGTTATGGGTGATTTTTTTTTTCTTTTTTTTTTCTATATGTTAACATATCATTTACGATAATTGACATACAGTGTAATTTCAGTTTGTGTAATTCAATTTATCCTGCCGTAATAGTGAAGGGAAAGGATGAACTACAGAAGCAGTATTCATGAGATAATCTACCCCTGAGGCGACACATATTTTTTTTTACAATACAAGCTTAATCCTGCTATCACAGAAATCCTGAGAGGCTTTCAGATGTGAGGCTGCATAATCTCAGATTATTTATTTATTTTTTTGACACAGAAGGGGGGGAAATAGCATATATAATTTATACTGCATTCTGCTCAGTGTAAGCAGCTCATTACACTGCCACACATGCTTCTGTTCTGTCAAAGGGTGCCTCTCAATCAGCTCCCCAACTCAGTAGTCAGGGAACTGAACAGGGAGCCATTATAAGGGCTGTTTTAATCACAAAATCCTTCCATGAACTGAAACATTTGCTCAAAAAAAAAGCAGTGCACTGCAAAACTATGCTCCCTTAACAGAAATTCTGAAGCATAAATTGCACAACCCAGCTCAGTAAACATCATGACATGCAAATGAAAAGATTTGAAAAGACAAACCATTATTTATATATGTACTAAATGTTACTAACTTTAACAACAAATATAATCAAAGAAGATACATGTATGCTGATGAATGCCAATAACTGCAACTAATTTGAGGTAAATGTATGCCAGCTAATGGTATGGTTATGGGAACTTTGTCTTAAATTATCAAAGTTGTCCATAACATACCTTTCAGGAATGCTTGGTCTCTTCTACTCACAGTAAGAAATGGGTTTCCATCAGCAATTACAAATTGCACTTTTTTGGAGCAAGCAAAAATAATATTCCCCTTTGGTATCTGCTTGAGCGGCTTACCGTTATGTATTTATTTATTTGTTTGTTTAAGCCATTAGATGCATGAAACAAGAGTTTAATTCTTTAAGAAACTCAATTTTAATGAAGGTATACTTTATCCCGGCATGCTGAATGACATCACACAACTGCCTCGGCCAATAGAATTGATATGTTTCTACACATGCTTTAGACATCGGCACATGCTGAAGGCTTCCCATAGCATCAGCAACTGATGTACATATGTAACCCAGAGACAATCTGTCACTGCTTCCATTTATTGCAACTTTAACCCCTTAACTGTCACACACATTTTTGAACATAGACTTGAAAGTGCACTTTCCAAACAAAAATTTTTATAATTCATGAACAAAAACATTTTATAACATGATATTGATGTACCATTTTCATGGTAATGCAATGTCTGATTTTAAAATGGGTTTTAAAGGATGAATTTTGAGATTTTAAGTTTTCAGTTCATATATCATTTCTTATTATTTCTAAAGTGTGAATGAGAAAAAGGCAACAAAGAAGACTTTTTTTTGACAAGGTCAGAACTCCTGTTATGAAGTAGATTTTTGAGGGTGCACTCTTGTCATAAATTAACATATTTCCATTCCTACATAATTTTTAACAAAAAACACTGGTAAAATATCTATTTAGGAGTCTTAGACCTTTCCAACGATATATAGTTTATCGTGATTAGATAAGAATTTAGTGAAGTAAACGTAGGCGTCCCGTATACGGGACAGGGTGACAGTTAACAGGTTAAAGGGGTCCTATTTTGCCCTTTTTACGAAGTCTTGATCTGGTTTTTGGGATGCAAAAGAATAAAACTATTTATAATAGAAAAACTATTTCATTTTTTTTTATATACATATTTTACAATATTGTTGCACGTTTCTTACCTGTCTGTCTCAAAGACCCTGTTTCAATGAAAACCCTTCCAAAACACGAAATGTGCTCTGATTGGTAAGCTGGCCCAGTGCATTGTGATTGGTGAACCGCTTAGAGCGTGTTCTGGAAATGTAAACTTCTGGAAAAATGTAATGTGCTTAGCTGTAAATGTTAACAATGGCGTCAATTTTGCCATACAAATTCAAGCCTGATTTAGTCCCTGAAAATGTTAATGGACCAGAGGAACCTTTACAAGAACCTGTACAGGACATTTCAGAGTGGTATGTTTATTTATTTATTTATTTAATTGTTTTTTCCTCAATGTAGCTGGCATGTACTCTTTTAGGTTCTGGATGCTGTCCTCTATAAAATGTGTAGCACACAGATAAATATTGTAAAGTTCAGGAACAGTGTTAAAAATAATTTTGGCTGCCTTAGGAAGGCCAAATAACGGGGTTTTGGCACTGGGGTGGAAATAAAAAACAGCATCTCTTCACAATAGTGACAACACTACTATTTCTTCTTCTTCGTGTTCTCTAGCGCAGCTCCCCTGCTTTTTTTTTTTTTTTTTTTTTTTTTCTGTGGCAGGGAATTATTTAAATAAGTGACTTACAATATGCGGAAGAAGAGCACCATAGTCTGAACCAGTCATTTGTTGTAGTTCTTGAAAAGTGTTTTCTGTTAAAGAGAATATCTTCTTTTAAAGTTCCGATTATGCTCAAACAACACCAATTCACACTAACTAAAGCTGACAAAAACTGAATTCAATGATCAACTGCCTTTAACTGAAAAATTACTTTTTACTATTGTCATTTTGCATTATTGACACTATTTTCCTAATTAATGCTGTACAGTTGCTTTGACACAATCTGTATTGCTAAAAGTGCTATATAAATAAAGGTGACTTGACTTGACTTGACTTGACAAATTGAAAAAGTACAATAGGACCCCTTTAAGAAACATTTTGAATAGGATCAATCATGTGTAAATTAGAAAGTACTGCACTTGACTGAATATGGGACCTCACTCTGTTCATCTCAGTTGTAGTATATTTCCAGTCCTCGTCATTAATTTTAATCCTAATTTTCATAAACTCTGGATGCACTGCCCTTTTAGGCTGAACTTTATATAGTATGCATAGTAATGCTTTCATGTTTGAATAGAAGAGCAACTTTTTTTTATCAAATTTTTCAAAAATAATCTGTTATTGTTGTTATTCAGAACATCAAGCCCTGCACTACAGTATGTAGCAATATAGTCACTTATAAAACAAATTTTTCAAATTCTTACACCCAGTTTTGCCAAATGACCCTTTGATATCTTGAAAGCAGTGTGAATTAAATCCCCAGGTTACGTATGGCATGTAGAGCAGGTCACACGTTTGTTGTATCAGCATTCCACTTTCAGTTAGTCAACTAACAATCTGCACTCTTTTAAAAACACTACAAAATCATGATTCTTGATACATGAGTATCAATAATGATGAAACGTCTTTATACATCTCAGCCAATGTATTTTTCCCAATAAGAATATTTAAACTTAACCACATCACACCTACAGTTCATCTCTTTAGAAGAGTACAGAACTTTGCAGAAAGTGACAGGAGGAAAATTAAGAGTTTGAGAGCAGGAGGGTGGAGATGACCCTGTATTAAAATTTACTCTGGTTTGGTGGGCCCGGTCTTAGAGAAGACAGACCGCATAATGATTCTCAGGTTAGAACTCAATCCAGTAGATCAAGCTCTATTCATTTCCATTTAACAGGTACACACTAAAACACCATTATCAAGCACACATGCAGTAGTGTTCTGCAACATTTACTACCATGTATTTCCAACAGAAAACAGAGTAATATTTAGACTATTTAGGATAAATATATAAATTTATAGATGTTAAATGACAGAAGTTGTATCTGAATCAGCAGGTTCCTCTGTGGAATTTGATATACACTCTCAGAAGAAAAAGTACATGTCACCTTTTCAAATAGTAGTCATATGTTCCTATGAAGGTACCAATTTTAGGGGAAAAAAAGTTTTTTTTTTTTAAAAACGTACCTTTTTTTTTCTGAGAGTGTATAATACATGGTATCTGCATGTATATAGAAACATGCAAAAATATAGATATCATAGTTGATCACACAGAGTGGGTTGTTATGCTATGTTTCAGTGTACTTCTACTGGACCACAAAGTTTCTTCAGAGCAAGACGGAGTAAAGACATTTGCCCTTTTTAGGGGTCAACATGTTCATCTTGTTTCTTGAGGCAGTGTTAGCTTGCTTCTGTTCGTATTTGTTGATATTTCATATATATTTATTATTTTAAATTATGTTCATTAAATATTTCAAATTAAATGGAGGTAAAAACAATTTTGTTTGTTTAACATGTATGCTGTTTTCGGTTTCATTGTGTTGCTTGTTCTGTTTGCCCCATCGTTTGACCTAGTTTCCCTGTGTGTTGGATACAGTCTCATTCAGTTCACCTGTTGCTAATTAATTAACTCATTAACTCCCTTTGTTTGCTCATGTTTAAATGGGTAAAAAGGGTAAAAAGTTCATATTTAGAGTGTGCCCATCATAGCTGAACTGTACCACATTAACCATTTGGATCAGCTGCAGTGCACAGGCTTTATAAAACCCTGTGGTGAAGTCAGGTCTTGATCAATCAGCGTGTGTATCCAGGTATCACAATGTGCACACCTTGCTGCACTGACGGATGTTACTAATCCAATCATAATCCATTCTTAGTGTGTCTGTAAAGGGACCAGTTGCATTTATTACACATTTGGCTTTGACGTCAAACTCTTGGCCTATGAAAGAAAACAGCATCCATCACTGCAGCCCATTCATCTACTGCAGCTGACAAGCCAGATTATTAATTTATCAGCTAACAGCTCTACGGTAATGGACTGGCTCTCTGGCAACGGTGGGAGAGTCTGGAAAGGACTGTAATTAATAGGCAACAGACATACCTAATTTTCCCTCTCACATTGGTGTGTCAAAGAGCAGCATGGGAGACGATGTGAGCAGGTGTGTGTTTGTAGGGTGGGGGGAGTCTTTCAACAGCTGAATGGGATACATTTCCTAATGTGCTGTTTGATAGTGTCTCCGTTCATTAGCAGAGTGCTATCAATGCCAGTGCAAAAGGAGACTGATGTCATGAGACAGTGTTACGTGGACAACACCTCTAATTTAAACTGGTCACATGTTTGATTATGCTCTTCTCAAACCTGACCAAACATCTACACTGCGATTCTAGATGTGCCATTTAAAGGCATAGTCATTACTTATCAAAGCTGCGTGCATCTACAATGTAAAACTATTCACTCGTCCTTATAAGATTTTGTAATCAAAAATTTTAGTGTGTATCAGGGATGGGCAGTATTTCAAATGTAAAAACAAAAAAACAAAAAAAAAAAACAAACAAAAACAAAACAAAAAAAGTATTTGAAATACAAAATACTATTTTGTATTTTGTATATAAAAGCCTTTGGAAAAAATTTAATGTACGTATTTTGTATTTAAATACATTTGAGATTAGTATTTTTGTATTTTCAAAATACATAAAATATGTTGTGCCAGTCAACCTCTTTATCAGGGTGCTGATTTCATTCATCGGCTAGTTCAGACATGCCTCCAACATTCATCACGTGAGCTGCAACTGAACAGCTCCATTCAGCATTGAGTGAGCAACTTTACTGGAATGAGATAAGTTAAGGGTGTCATGGTCAACTGTACTTGTCGATTTAAAATTAAAATAGTGCATCATTCAGATTTGCCTTCAGTTAACATGAAAAGAAAATAGCAACGAATAGTGTTAGCCAATCAGTTTTGATAGTTAATCAGTTGTTGTTTTTATCAACTAGCTTGTCAAATGTGTTTAAAGCATTACTGCATGTGGTGACTTTGAGTAATTGTTCTCCAAACCATCAGAAAGCAGCAGTGGGAGGAAGTAGTTTGCCAAGTCGTTTGTCAAACAGTCGTTTTGTGAGAAGTTGGTGAATATTTATTTATTTATTTATTATTGTATTTTTTCACATATAAACTAATTAGGTTGTGGGTAATTCTGGAGGACATATGTGAAAATAATTCTGAGTACAATTCTTAAACCCACACAAAAGAATTCAAAGAATCGTTTAAAATGCAGTAAATTTAAGATTATGATTTGTGACATTAGAACAAACCATATGATTATGATAACATAAGAAAAAAATATTTAATTTAGTGTTCTACCTATGTTTTTTTTAATTCATTAAACATTTTCTTTTAATTAATGTTTGTATTTAATATGGATCATTACTTTATTCATTATTTCTGATATTGCAGGCTTAATTTGTAAATGTAAGCATTTTACATTTTAAACAAGTGCTAACTTGGTGCTTAATGAAAGGGGTCATATGATGCTGCTAAAAATAACATTATTTTGTGTATTTGGTGTAACAAAATGTGTTTATGCGGTTTAAGGTTCAAAAAACACATTATTTTCCACATACTGTACATTATTGTTTCTCCTCTATGCCCCGGCTTCTGAAACGCGCAGATTTTTACAAAGCTCATCGGTCTGAAAAGCGAGGTGTCCTGTGATTGGTCAGCTATCCAGTGCATTGTGATTGGCCGAATTCCTCAAGCGTGTGACGGAAATCTTACGCCCCTTAACATATTGTGATAACACCGGGCTGGACTCCGCTTCATCCACAGTGAAAAAAAGTAGTTTCACTTTCACAACGAAACACACAGCGTCTATACGGCGGCAACAACAATACTACAATGAGAAATAAAAGGTACGCCTTCTTTCTTTGCGTGAACGTCTGGGCAGCGTTATGCAAATCTTCCCACATAGTCATGTAGATATGTGGGGGCGTGTTAGAACGAGCCATTTTAGGAGGGTGTGGTTGACACTTAACTTTTATAAAGAATATCGCTTTGGATTTGAGACTTTAGTCTTTGCAACTTTACAGATCTTCTTTATGCAACAATAGCTTATAACACTCCAAAGAGAAAGGAAAAATTTAAATCGCATCAATTTAAAAAACATCAGTGCACAATTTTCCACACCACAATCCATCATGCCCATCTCACCAGCAAACATACACTCATTCACATCCTTCTCTTCACTCTCTGAGGCAGAAGTCTTCAAACTCATAATTTCTAATCATCCTACTACTTGTCCGCTTGATCCTATTCCTTCTCATCTCCTACAAGCCATTTCTCCTGCAGTTGTACCTGCACTCACTCGCATCATTAACATATCCCTCCACACTGGTGTTTTTCCCTCAACATTTAGACAGGCTCATATTACTCCACTACTTAAGAAACCCACCCTCAACCCAGCTCTTTTAGATAACTACAGACCAGTTTCCCTTCTTCCTTTCATTGCAAAAACACTTGAACGAGCTGCGTTCAACCAAGTCTCTGCCTTTCTCACACAGAGCAACCTCCTTGAAAGCAACCAATCTGGCTTCAGAAGTGGACATTCAACTGAGACTGCCTTGCTCTCAGTTGTTGAAACCCTAAGACTGGCAAGAGCGGAGTCCAAATCTTCAATACTTATCTTGCTTGATCTGTCTGCTGCTTTTGACACTGTTAACCACCATATCCTCCTGTCAACCCTACTGGCAAAGGGCATCTCAGGAACCGCACTCCAGTGGTTTGAGTCTTACCTATCAGATAGGTCTTTCAAAGTATCTTAGAGTGGTGAGGTGTCCAAGTCACAACATCTAACTACTGGGGTGCCTCAGGGCTCAGTTCTTGGACCACTTCTCTTCTCTGTCTCCATGGCATCATTAGGTTCTGTCATTCAGAAACATGGCTTTTCATACCACTGCTATGCTGTAGATACTCAACTCTACCTCTCATTCCATCCTGATGATCCAACGGTAGCTGCTCGCATCTCAGCTCGTCAAACAGACATTTCTTGCTGGATGAAGGACCATCACCTTCAACTCAACCTTGCCAAGACAGAACTGCTTGTGGTTCCAGCAAACCCATCATTTCATCACAATTTCACTACCCAGTTAGGCACATCAATGTCATATAACTCCTTCAAAAACAGCCAGAAACCTTGGAGTTATGATTGATGATCCGCTAACTTTCTCAGACCACATTGCTAAAACTGTCCAGTCCTGCAGATTTGCTTTATTCAACATCAAGAAGATCAGGCCCTTTATTTCGGAACATGCTGCACAACTCCTTGTTCAAGCTCTTGTTCTGTCCAGGCTGGACTATTGCAATGCTCTCTTGGCAGGTCTTCCAGCCAGTTCTATCAAACCTTTACAATTAATCCAGCAAGATTAATTTTTAATGAGCTGAAAATAATACATGTCACACCTCTGCACAATCTGACTTTTCTGCAACCTGGTATTGAACTGCTGGTTTCGTCTGGTCAGAGGAGAACTAGCCCCCCTACTGAGCCTGGTTTCTCCCAAGTTTTTTTCTCCATTCTGTCACCGATGGGGTTTTTTGTTCCTTGCCGCTGTCACCTTTGGCTTGCTTAGTTGGGGACACTTCATTCCAGCGATATCGTTGACTTGATTGCAAATGATTGCACAGATACTATTTAAAATGAACTGAGATGATGACATCACTGAATTCAATGATGAACAGCCTTTAACTGTCATTTTGCATTATTGACACACTGTTTTCCTAATTAATGTTGTTCATTAGCATTAACACAAAAAAAAAAATTTAAAGAACAAAAAAAAAAAAAAAACACTATACATGACTTGACTGTTTATCAATTTGCACTGGCTACCAATAGCTGCTCGCATAAAATTCAAGGCATTGATGTTTGCCTACAAAACCACCACTGGCTCTGCACCCCTTTACCTAAATTCATTACTTCAGACTTATGTGCCCTCTAGAAGCTTGTGTTCTGCAAGTAAACGTTGCTTGATTGCCATCCCAAAGAAGCACAAAGTCACTTTTACGGACTTTTAAATTAAATGTTTCCTCCTGGTGGAATGACCTGCTCAACTCAATCCGAGCAGCTGAGTCCTTAGCCATCTTCAAGAATCGGCTTAAAACACATCTCTTCCATATTAATTTAACCCTCTAAGTTTAGCACTCACTACTCTAATTCTACATCTAACTAGCTTTCTAATATTTTTGTATTCTATCTGGTTTCTTTTCATTTATTATAAAATTAACAAAAGCAAAAACGCAAAAAAAAAAAGGGACTCTAACACTAGCTTCCTCTATTCTTTTTCCATTCTATCTGTTTTCTTTTTATTTATTATATTATTTAAAAGCCCTTGCTACGTGTACTTTGTTTAATCTAACTGGGACTTGTTATAGCCCTTGTATATCAATGCTCTTTTGTTGATTTTGTTGGCTTCCATTGTCCTCGTTTGTAAGTAGCTTTGGATAAAAGCAAATTCTAAAATAAAAAATCAAAAAATAACAAAAATACATCATATTACCCCTTTAATTAAAAAAATTCCACATTAACAACAACACTTCAACATGTTCAAGTCAAGTCAAGTCTGCTTTATTGTCAATTCTTCCACATGTACAGTACATACATACAGAGAATCGAAATTGCGTTACTCTCAGACCCCCGGTGCATACAGATAACACTAACAGTAGAGCCTAAAAATCTAGATCAAATATAAAATATAAGAAATAACTATACAAAAAGGGAATGTAAAAAAGACATATAATAAAAAATAAAAAATAAAGTTAAATAAAAACAGCGCAAGGCAATAGAGTGCAAACCAGTGAACAAAGAGTGCAGATAAAAAATATTTTTTAGTGCATAAACAAAAAGCTTATTCAGTCTGATTAAAGTGACAAAAGGGCTCAAGAGCAGTTATTTTATTTAAACTGACTGATGAAGGTGGTAGAATGACGTCAGTTCCATGGTGAATGAGGTAGTGAGCAGACCAATGCTGCACAAAGTGACTGGTGCATGTCATCGTATGTTAGTGGGAGGGGGGGTGGAAGGACCTGGAGATGTGGGATCTGGGGAGGGGGTTCATAGTTCAGTGGTGCCTGGGGCAGAAGAGGGACGGGGGGGGCAAGTTCGGGAGCGAGTTCAGCTTCCTGACCACCTGATGGATGAAGCTGTCCTTCAGTCTGCTGGTCCTGGCCTGGAGACTCCGCAGTCTCCTCCTTGATGGCAGCAGACTGAAGAAGCTGTGTGACAGGTGGGTGTGATCACCTGCGATGCAGAGGGCTTTGCGAGTGAGATGGGTTCCGTAAATGTCCTGGAGGGAGGGGAATGAGACACCAATGATCTTCTCAGCTGCTCTCACTATGCGTTGCAGAGTCTTCCGGCAGGATGCGTTGCAGGCGCCATACCACACAGTGATGCAGCTAGTCAGGATGCTCTCAATGGTGCCTCTGTAGAAGGTGTACATGATGAGGGGTGGGGCTCTGGCTCTCCTCAGTTTGCGGAGGAAGTAGAAACGCTGTTGTGATTTCTTGGCCAGTGCTGCGGTTTTGTCGGTCCAGGAGAGGGCTCTGTGATGTGCACACCCAGGAACTTGGTGCTGCTCACTCTCTCCACAGTCGCACCGTTGATGGTCAGAGGAACATGCTGAGTGTGTGCTCTCCTGAAGTCAACAACAATCTCTTTCGTCTTCTCCATGTTCAGAGAGAGATTGTTGTCACTGCACCACCCGGCCAGGCGGCTCACCTCGCTCCTGTAGTTTGTCACATCTCTGTTGCTAATGAAACCCACCACAGTCTTGTCATTCGCAAACTTAATGAAGAGGTTGGAGTTGTGTGGCGGTGTGCAGTCGTGGGTCAGCAGAGTGAAGGGGAGGGGGCTCAGCACACATCCTTGGGGGGCCCCAGTGTTCAGTGTGATGGTGCTGGATGTGTTGCTGCCGACACGTACTGCCTGAGGTCTTCCAGTCAGAAAGTCCAACAGCCAGTTGCACAGCGAAGTGTTGAGCCCCAGCTCGATCAATTTGTGCATGAGCTGTTGAGGGATGATTGTGTTGAATGCTGAACTTAAGTCTTTGAACAGCATTCTGATGTATGAGTCTTTTTTCTCTAGATGTGTGAGTGCTGAGTGGAGGGTAGTTGCGATGGCATCATCGGTCGACCGGCTGGACCGATATGCAAACTGGAATGGGTCCAGGGAGGGGGGACGGCAGACTTGATATGGTGCATGACTAGCAGTTCGAAGCACTTCATGAAGATGGGAGTAAGTGCAATAGGACGATAGTCATTGAAGCAGGATGGAGATGGCTTCTTCAGGACTGGAATGATGGTGGTAGCTTTGAAGCATGTGACTAACAGCCTGACTAAGTGAGACGTTGAAAATGTCAGTGAAGACATCAGTGAGTTCTGCTGCACAGTCTCTCAGTACACGCCCAGGAATGTTGTCTGGACCCGGAGCTTTGCGTGCATTGATCCTGCTGAATGATCTCCTCACGCTGTCCAGGGTCAGCGTCATCACCTGGTCCCCGGGAGGAGGTGGAGTCTTCTGTGCAGTGGAGCTGTTTTGGGGAAGTCGTGGCCTAATGGTTAGAGAGTTGGACTCCCAATCGAAGGGTTGTGAGTTCGAGTCTCGGGCCGGCAGGAATTGTGGGTGGGGGGAGTGCATGTACAGTTCTCTCTCTCCACCTACAATACCATGACTTAGGTGCCCTTGAGCAAGGCATCGAACCCCCAACTGCTCCCCGGGCGCCGCAGCATAAAAATGGCTGCCCACTGCTCCGGGTGTGTGTTTCACAGTGTGTGTGTGTTCACTGCTCTGTGTGTGTGCACTTCGGATGGGTTAAATACAAACAACAAAAGAACAAAATGAGAAGCCCTCAAATGCTCTTAAACACATCAAATCAAATCACGTCACTTTTTTTGTGCCTCAAAGCGAGCGAAGAAGGTGTTCAGCTTGTTCAGCAGAGAGATGTTGCTGTCACAGTTCCATGGTGGGGTCTTGTAGTCCATAATGGTCTGTATCCCCTGCCACAGGCTCCGAGTGTCTCTGCTGTCACTGAATTGATGGGCTATCCTCCTGGAGTACTGTCTCTTAGCCTCTCTGATGCCGCGGGATAGGTTGGCCCTGGCTGTTCTCAGGCCCACCTCATCTCCAGCTCTGAAGGCAGCGTTCCACATCTCCAGGAGTCTGTAGACCTCCCCTGTCATCCACGGCTTCTGGTTGGCCCGGACAGTGATGGTTTGTGTGACTGTTACATCCTCAATGCACTTGTTGATGTAGGCAGTGACAGTCTCTGAGTACTCCTGGAGGTCAGTGGTGTTATTGTAAGTGGCAGCCTGCTTAAACATATTCCAGTCAGTTGTATCAAAGCAGTCTTGAAGAGCGTCTGACAACCCTTCCGGCCACACTTGAATCTGTTTCTGAACTGGTTTGGCGACTTTAACGAGCGGTCTGTATGCAGGCATTAGCATGACAGTGATGTGGTCTGAGACACTAAGGTGGGGGAGGGGAGGGCTTTGTAAGCTCCTCTTTGTGTGGTATAAACAAAGTCTAAAATGTTTTTACCTCTTGTTGGAAAATTAATGTGTTGGTGTATTTTCGGAAACACACTTTTTAAGTCAGCATGGTTTAAATCCCCAGCTATGATGAGAAAAGCATCAGGGTGTGCTGTCTGCTGCTCACTGACGTGCTGGTGCAGTTCATTTAGTGCATTGTTCCTGTTGCTGTTGTTGTTGTTAGGGGGAATGTAAACTGAAGCGAGCAGTATGGCAGTATATTCCCTCGGCAGATAGAACGGCCGGCACTTAATAGTCATAAACTCCACCAGGGGTGAGCAGTGTTTGCAGATCACAACAGCATCGTGGCACCATGCGTCATTGATGTAAACACAAAGCTCCCCGCCGCGGGTTTTTCCTCCCGCGACGAGAGCTCTGTCTGCTCGATAGCATGTCAGCTGGTCGAGCTGAATAGCGCAGTCCGGAACGCTGTTGCTAAGCCATGTTTCCGTGAACACAAAAACACAACAGTCTCTTACAGTCCTTTGAGTTGAACGTAGTAGAAGTCCAGTTTATTGTCCAAAGAGCGTACGTTAGCCAGTGCGATGGTGGGGATAGATGACTTGTGTGGGTTAGCCGTTAGCCTAGCCCATATACCTCCGCGCTTACCCCTCTTCTGCTTCCTCTCACACCGCTTGTGCCGCCTCCGCTGTGGGCTAGATGCAGTAGTGGGGGTCTGTGATGATGTAGGCCTCCGGAGCAGTCCGAGATCTTGCAGCTGTTCCGCGTGCGCGGAGTTTAACTATAAAAATGCGGTTCTGCCGACATCGAGCAGAAACTCACGACTGTATGCGAGCCTAAAGACAGGTAGACGCGAAGACAACGTACAAAAACACTGCGACTCACAAGACAAAAAACACGAAAACACCATTCTGTCAGGACAGAGAGAAGCCGCTGCATGTGGACGCGCCGCCATCTTGGAACAGTTCACCCATCTATGTAAATGTAAGTTTATGTAAAGACAAAATAATTAGGTTAATCACTGTCTGTCTGCCTGTCATGCGTGCCTACTGTGCTGGAGTGAGGGGACGAGGAGATGTAGGAGATTCCAATAATAACAGAACACCAGGAAAGCACACGTAGCACTGGGGTGAGACAAACAATTCTGGACAAGGGAGAATGGAAGCACACATGGCTTAAATTATAAGAGAGCTAATGGGACAAACCTGGAATCAATAGTACTAAATGGGAACAGGAACAGGAAAACCAAATATGGGCATAATGACCCAACATGGAGCACGTGGAGGAGGAAAACACAACACAAGACAGTAATAGGGTCCCAGGGTTAATAATAGGTCCCATTTTATATTGTTATATTTATATTGTGTCCCTAATACCTGTGTATTTACATAGTAACTAGATGTGTGTGTAGTATTTAACCACAGTGTAAGTACACATGGGTGCATAGTATCTACAGCTCTAATGTTTGTG
Organism: Cyprinus carpio; assembly: GCF_018340385.1. NCBI lineage: Eukaryota > Metazoa > Chordata > Actinopteri > Cypriniformes > Cyprinidae > Cyprinus > Cyprinus carpio. The sequence goes on from NC_056580.1 coordinate 1,106,333, forward strand.
TAACTACACATATGTAACAACCCACTCAGTGGTATGTGTAAGTACAAATGTGTAACAGGACATTGGTAACAATACTTTTTGGTAATGAAAGTACAAATGTGTAACAGGACTAAAAGCACTTTTTGGTAAATAAAGTGTTACACTTTATATTAGATTTATCATGTAATTACTCTGATGTCACACAGCAGTGGCCAGTAAATTAGGCTTAAAATATAAATTGTGGTACTGTAGGTGTCCAGAATGTTGTCCTCTCACTTTACATATATCTAAATCTACACATTTCCACCCCCTGGATCCCATGGGATTAGGATTAGGGGGAAGTCGTGGCCTAATGGTGAGAGAGTTAGACTCAAAATCCAAAAGTTGCGAGTTCGAGTCTCGGGCCAGCAGGAATTGTAGTTGAGGGGAGCGAATGTGCAGCACTCTCTCCCCCCTCAATACCACAACAGGAGTGCCGTTGAGCAAGGCACCCAACACTCCCCAGGCGCCGCAGCATAAATGACTGCCCACTATTCCAGGTGTGTTTTCACGGTGTGCGTGTTCACTGCTCTGTGTGCGCACTTTGGATGGGTTAAATGCAGAGCACGAATTCCGAGTATGGGTCATCATACTTGGCTGTATGTTACGTCACTTTTCACTTTCATTTCCACCCCTAAAACTACCCATCTCCACCCCCTGGATTAAATGGTTCCAATTACTCTTTTACATATTGTCGTAACAATATGTAGTTATATATTTCCTGTTAAACATTTGTACTTACACAAACCATTCTGAGGGTTGTTATATATGTGTAGTTATAGAAATATTACAGCTGTAGATACTATGTACCAATGTGTACTTTCACTGTGGTTGGATACTACTTACACATGTAGTTACTTTGTAAGTACACAGTTTTTTTTTTTTTTTTTTTGTAGTTTTGTAGTTTTGTATTTCCCACAGGGTAGGGGAAGGGAAGATGTATGTAAAATGAAAACAAAAGTTCCTAAGCAGTTGTACACATTGAAATGTGTGTTTGTTTATTTCTTTCTCCAGAATAGGTCCATATAGATTTTAGCCTATAGGGATACCTGCACTGGATGTCCAATTTCACATGTATTTTGTGTATTTTCAAAATACAAAATATAAAATACTGTATTTGCATTTAAATAAATTTTTCCACACAGTATTGTGTTAAATCATATGTTACATATGGCACTAAAACAAAACATGTGGCTGATAAAACCACACTTCATATAACACTCATTTTTAATGTTACTTCTAGTGAGTGTGTGTGTGTGTGTGTGTGTGTGTGTGTGTGTGTATGTGTGTTGGTATTCCCTATAAAGTTGAACAACATGTGAATCCGCAAATTATAAAAAAATTAATTTTTAGATTAACAGTTTCTACATACATTGTAACTTGAGCCGTACTATAAATTGCAAGAATCCAGAATTACCTTTTACAGAAATGGTTTTGATATACTAAGTACATGAGAGGATGAGGCTGATTCTTTATGAAGTGTTCCCTTATTTATGGGAATGATCTACCAAGGTATTATCAAGGTACTTGTGGGGATATTCAAGTATCATAGAATAATCTCTCTCTCTCAAAGCCTGCTCTTCTACTCTTAAAACCATCAGCACTGCTTAGAAGCTATATAATCATTATTATTCATGAAATATTCCAAATAAATAAAATGTCTATTATCTTGCTCAAACACTAGTTCTATATGGATTAGTTTTAAAAGATAACTATAAAATAGATAGTGGTACTGATAGGCTAACTGAGAAGCATTAATTATGGGGTAGATCAGCATATCTGCAGAGCTTCCAATGCCAACACTTAGTCAAATGACTCACTGTATGTTACATATTGGTCAGCTCTCTAACTTCTTTGGTGGAGTCTGAATCAGGGTGAATGAATCACTCGTTTGATCCTAATGGTAAAACCAGTTTGCAAAAAGGTCTGAAATTATTTTTTTTTTTCAGTTTGATTCTGTAAGGGAAACAGGTCAATTTAGCTCAAAGGGAATCATTTAAGATTTTAAAGGGAATTTGAACAGAATCACTGTTTCACGGCTGATCACTGAAACGGCCAGCGATTCACTGAACGAGCCGTTTAACATAAAATCTGCGCTGGATATTAATATCCAAAGTATAGTGAAAACACTATTAATTAGCACAGTAACAAGATTCGGCAGTTTAAGACATTAACTTGTGAGCACAAAAACACAAGATACTTCTCTTTTCAATATAAATAAGGCTTTATTAGATAAATCTAAGACATATAAACTAATCTAACACATAAGCACACGCACTCACACATTCACACAAGTTGCAGGAGGATAGAACGTTAGGAAAGAGTGAGTTTAAGAGAATGAAAATGTGAAATCCCAAGTTTACAGCAATACGTGAAATTGCATAGACATGAACAACCATTTAATCACTTAATTAACCCTCGCACTGAGTTCCTCAATGAGGTTAAAATTATATTAGATAACACCAGTACAGATGTGAGTCTGGAGGTTACTTGCGTTGCCTGTTTAACGGGGTTCCCTTTTGTTGTCGCTGAAAAGGGGGTTTCCCGAAGTTGCTGATTGGCTGGAAGTTCAGTAGTCGTTGAAATTGACGTCTTGGGAAGCCCGTGGTTGGGCGTTGGCTGAAGATGCAGAGTTGTGGGCTGGTTGTAGTTTCAGACGGGCACGCGAGGTCAGACTCGGAGACACGGCGTTACAAAACTTAACTCAGAACACAAAACTCTCAAACAGAAAAGAAAAGAAGTAAAGTTTGACGAGACTAGGTGGTGTTTCTTCTCATCGTGGCTAAGTAGCAGCAGGCGTGCAGGCCGAAGCACGCTAAAAGTGATGACAAAGCATGACTAAAAGCAGGCTAAAAGCCGGCATGACTGATAGCAAAAGCTAAACAAAAGCTCAAAGCTAAAAAGCATGACTAACAGCTTAAACTACAAGCAAAGCTAAAAGCATAATTTGATGGTGTCCTGAGTATTTACTACTGGCCTTTTGGCCACACCTCAAATGTTGTCTTGACCAATTAGATATTGTCTTTTCTCAGGGTGTTCCGATGTTTGTCCCACCCATTCATAAATCATATGTTATCTTATCAAGCTCGTGGTCCGAATTTTCCCACTCTTGCAGGGTATAATTAGGGCATGATTCCTATAACAAGAATATGATACATTTGACAAATAACTGATGGTCAGAAACGTTTCAAGCAAGAATATTCGAACACACACATACTAAACATGAATATGATCCCTTAAGCTATTCAAGAGTTATTTTAAAAAGACATACACAATAAGTGATTAGAAACATTAAAATCAAATGTGTGGCTTCATGTATGATATGGAGTTGAGCAATGGACTGATATCCATTTAGAAGTCTTTTTTGAGTTCATTTTGGTGCATATATGCATTGGAAGGCATTCTCTGTGCCATTCTGGGGAGAAAAGGATATGTCCTGTGAAGACCAGAGGGGTTAACAGGTCTCCTTAGGAATTTCAGTCTGGTTTTGCTAGGTGGGGGGAAGTCAATCCAACGATCTTGTTTACTCTCATGGCTTTACATGTGAGGTTCAGACTGTCCATTTCTTCGATTACTTGCCCCAAATTAGACAATCTCTTCTTCGAATTGAAATTGTCAATAATTGGCTTATACTAGCACAGTCTCAGGATCAGTTGTGCGAGCACAGGGACCTGATGCTCCGGCACCTCAGCCTGTTGGGCCTTCAGGTCAACTGGGAAAACGGCAAACTCTCCCTGATGCAGAGGATCGCTTTTCTTGGTATGGAGTTTGATTCGTTTGAACAGATAGCACGCCTCACAGTGGAACGTGCGCGGTCGGTGCTAGCCTGCTTAATAACGTTCGAGTGCAGGACAGCGGTCCCACTGAAACTTTTTCAGAGGCTCCTGGGGCATATGGTGCCGTATTGGCACCGTTTGGCACCCATGTCCCGACCTTTGGAAACTCCATGTCTGGTCCCTGGATGGATGTGGAGATTCTAGGTGACCTCCCACCAGGAGGTAGCGATCACCATAACTTCGGCAAGAGCACCATCTACAAGACACGCTTACGCCCCGAAGTGGAACCTGTTCGTTGAGTGGTGTTCTTCCCACCGAGAAGACCCCCGGAGATGCCCGATTGCGGCCGTGCTTTTCTTTCTGCAGCAAGGGCTGGAGCGAAGGCTGTCTCCCTCCACCCTCAAAGTCCAGGCTGCTGCTATTGCTGCATACCATGACCCCTTGAATGGGAAGTCTTTAGGTAAGCATGACCTCATCATCAGGTTCCTTAGAAGGTGCCAGGAGGTTAAATCCTTCCCAGCCTCTATCTATACCCTCTTGGGACCTGACTCACTACTGGTTGCACTGGCCTCCATCAAGAGGGTAGGGGACCTGCATGCATTTTCGGTCAACGATTCATGCCTAGAGTTTGGGCCGGTTGACTCCCAGGTAATCCTGAGGCCCCGTCCCGGCTACGTGCCCAAGGTTCCCACTACACCCTTCAAAGACCAAGTGGTGAACCTTCAAGTGCTGCCCCTGGAGGAGGCAGACCCAACCCTGGCTTTGCTCTGTCCCGTCCAAGCATTAAGATGTTACGTAGACCGGACACCTGAAGGAGGGAACGGAGACGTCCTGTCGCCATGATTGCTGTACCACCGCTGAGCGGCCGGGTAACCGGCTCGGCTCCTGAGCAGAAACCTGGTATGCATTGCACCTGCTGCCTTATTATACTCACGCTGTGATCAGTGGCAGCTGTATGCATGGTAATTGCATGCCAATGTGCATTGGCTCATTTAGTTTACACTCGAAGCAGATCGAAGTGAAGCGATATCCCAATTCGTCGGTCACCGACGTGACGTCTTCGTTCGCTCCTTCAGGGAACAAGGGTTACCATATGTAACCGAGACGTTATTTTTTGCGTGTGCAGCTTGTAAATGACTCAGTGTTGCATTTAAACATGATTTATAGCTATTTTAATGCAAAACAGTAAAAAAAAAAAGTATCAAAATATTGCCAAATGGTTTTGATGTGGGGCCCCCTTACTGAAAAAAGGCTTGAGATGCCCCTGATCTGAACTTTTGCAGTGCCACTGAATTTAATTATCACTTCATTGCACAGTGGTCTATTACTGTCATACCATCAATGTCAGGGTAGAGCTGTAGTCAAGTCCAGCTTTGTCGAGTCCAAGTCAAGTCCAAGTCCAAAAGTTTCGAGTCCAAGTCAAGACCGAGTCCAAAGAGGTTCGAGTTCAAGTCAAGTCTAAGTCCAAAAGTTTCGAGTCCAAGTCAAGACCGAGTCCAAATGAGAGGAAAAAGGATCCTCTTCAAGACCACATACTTAACTAATGTATGTGATGCGAGAGACAGCATCCTATTCTAAGAAAATAATTTTACATTATTATTTGTAATGATCAAAAAGCATGTGCAAAGTAACAACTCTGTAGGACAGGGGTCTCCAAACTAGATCCTGGAGGGCCAGTGCCCTGCAGAGTTTAGCTACAACTGGCCTTAACACTATCTGGATGTTTCTAGTGTGTCTAGTAAGAGCTTGATTAGCTGGTTCAAGTGTGTTTAATTAGGGTTGGAGCTAAACTCTAAAGGACACCGGCCCTTAGATAATGCTGCTGTTGCTGACATTATGTCTGTGGTCAAAAATTAAAATGACTGATGCCTTGGCGCAGCACACACACGCAAAGCTCGGGATATGACAAATGCGCGCAGTTAAGGCTAGAAGGGATACGTTTGGCTCTACTGGGCATGCGCACATAAATACAGCAAAATTTTTGTCATACTGTACTAGGGCTTGTCGGAAACAATCGACTACTCGAGCATGTATTAACCATAATGCAAACAAAGAGTTTGCACGTGTGTGAATTTTAGGATTACAATATTGCGAGGAGCTGTTACTTTCTATGACCTTATCTATGTTGCATGTAAAAATAAAATATGTAATGTAATAATTAGGCGTGTGCCTAAAGCCTAATACCTGGATAATGGCTTCAAAAACGAATAACGGACAAGGAATAATTCTGCCTGAATAATCGGCTGAAGCTGGCACAGTCCGGTGTTTGCTAGATAACAGCTGAGTCATGTGATCAGCGCAATAGTATACACAGACCTCTATAGTCACGAGTGTGAAGTGAATGAATGTAAACTTTATGAGTGAAAAGAGCGCAAATCAAACACCGCATTAGTGTTTCTTCTCTGTGCATCTCTCAGAAATCAGAGCTTGGCAGGAGTAATATCACCTATAATAATACATTATACACGTTATATTATTTGTATATATTTAAAAGGCAATGATTTAAACCTTAGGCTACGATATGATACGAATGAATGGAATAAGCACAGCGTGCTCACCAATCAAACAGCCGCGTTGCGCGTCTCAGTCTCTCAAAAACCAAACCTGTTCTCTCTCAAGAGTAGGCTAATAATCAGCGTAGATACGGATACATTTTCTACTTGTCCTACATGTTTGCATCGTTATCTTTTGCTGGTTTGCGCGGCACACCCACATTTGTTTAGTGAATTTCACTAAACATTGAGACTTGCTTAAAGAGTTCTGCGTAATGAAAATGTGCGCATTGAATGGATTCAGTCATGTTCAAATGATCACTAAATGTTTGTCATGACATCTCTCTGCTTTGCATGATAAATATTATTTTAGAAATTAATAGTTATTTTAGTTTAACATGACATACTTGTTCAGTGATAACTATGAAAAAAAAAGATAAAAAGTCATAACGGTCTTGTCAAGTAACTGTACGACTTTGTATCCGAATGCAGATACGAAAAATGTTGTGATTGCTACAAATACTGGCTGTTAAATGAAAATTGAAATATGTAATGTCATAATTATAAAGTTTTGCAAATTTACATATGTAATTGTTGCATAAGGCTATAAATTAATAAGCGTTTATTGATTAAAAAAAACTATTTAATGTGTTTTCATTTACAATAGCATGAACCACGAGTAGTCGAGTAACTAAAATAAAATAAAAAATCGACTAGTAGAAATCAGTAGTCTTGCAACCCCTATACTGTACAACATTAATAAGTATTTCATTATTGGTAAATTTAAGGCTACCTTTGTGTAGATGTAAATCAAACACAATATAACAGGTAGAAAATTAAATTAGAAACATCTAAACTTTTCAGAACGCAGCAAGTGCGCCGCTGGTCATGCACATCCTTTCCATAACAAAATTGAAAGCGTAGCCAAGATGGAGAAACAGGTGATCATAGCTGTACAAGGATAGCCATTTTTAAAATGAATTTATTAGCAGAGCTACTGCAAGGGATTTTTAGTGGTGGAAATCCATTTATTTTTTGCTGAAACTTGTGCGTCTTCACTCTTCATGGATAGCAGGTCATGGTTTCTTAGCAGCAGCAGACTCCACGGGAGCGCAAGCATAGAGCGCAGGCTACAGAGTGCTTTGGAAAAAAGGAGAAAGCGGCGCGCCTAGCGTTTTCCACACGTTTTCAGTCCCGACATGCAAATGTGGTTTTGTTTTGAAGGAGAAAAGGTTTTTTTTTTTTTTTTTTTTTTGGTGGACTCGACAGCGAGTCCAATGACCAAGTCCGAGACAAGTCCGAGTGCAAAACACCACCGAGTCCGAGACAAGTCCGAGACGATAGAAAAATGTCTCGAGTCCGGACTCAAGTCCAAGTCCGGACTCGAGTAATACAGCCCTATGTCAGGGTTATCTACCCTTAAACATCTCCAAGAAACTAAACTATGATTGGTCACTTAACAGGTGAATAGTCTTTGAACAGTTAAAATTCAAGTTATTTTATTTGTATAGCACATTTAATAACAACCACAAAGTGACCAAAGTGCTGTACGAAAAGACACACTAAAATCAAAATAAGGTCAATCTCACTATGTTTCAGTGTAGTGTGTGGGACTAAAAAACACATATACTGACCATAACCCTAACCCTTGATCTAAGACTTCTGGGGGGATATAAGGATGCAGCAATTCATCTAGATAAATGGGAACTTTGTCATGCAACACACAGTTCTTGGCCAGAATAAGTTAAATTGTCGACCAGACTTCATGCCTTTAACCTTAAGTCTTGCTTTTCAGGACTTCCTTATGCTGATAACTGACTTGGAAGGCTATGCAAATGTAGTACAGTAGGTTAGTTAACAGCCACATGTGGCAAGAGAATAGCACTCCTCTTTTCAGAATCAGAATCAGAAATCAGAATCAGAAAGAGCTGTATTGCCAAGTATGCTTGCGCATACAAGGAATTTGTTTTAGTGACATAAGCTTCCAGTACACAAAAGACAACAACACACAGTCAAAAAAAATAAAAAAATAAAAACCCTTTGCAGATAAATAAGTGTATAAACAATTGTGCTATAAATGATAATGGAATTGGATTGAGTAAGATGCAGGTATGTACTAGGATGAAGGGGTAACAAATAAATATAAGGATATTGCACATTTTTATTGTATAAGTGGGGAACATTTAACTGTTCATGAGGTAGATTGCCTGGGGGAAGAAACTGTTCTTGTGTCTGACTGTCCTGGTATTTGCGGCTCTGAAGCGCCGGCCAGATGGCAAGAGTTCAAAGATGGGTTAACTTGGGTCTGAGGGATCCAGACTGATTTTCTGAGCCCTTTTCCTCACTCTGGATGTATACAGTTCTTGAAGGGTGGGCAGCGGAGTACCAATAATCCTTTCAGCAGTCCGAACCATTCTCTGTAGTCTTCTGATGTCTGATTTTGTAGCTGAACCAAACCACACAGTTATTGAAGTGCACAGGACAGACTCAATGACGGCTGAGTAGAACTTTCAGCAGCTCCTGTGGCAGGTTAAACTTCCTCAGCTGGCGAAGGAAGTACAACCTTTGTTGGGCCTTTTTAACAATGGAGTCAATGTGATTGTCCCACTTCAGGTCCTGAGAGATGGTGGTTCCCAGGAATCTGAATGACTCCACTGCAGCCACAGTGCTGTTCATGATGGTGAGTGGGGGGAGTGCAGGGGGGTTTCTTCTGAAGTCCACGATCATCTCCACTGTTTTGAGAGTGTTCAGCTCCAGGTTCTTAAGACTGCACCAGACAGCCAGCTGCTCAACCTCTTGTCTGTAAGCAGACTCGTCACCGTCCTGGATGAGACCGATGAGTGTGGTGTCGTCTGCAAACTTCAGGAGCTTGACAAAGGGGTCTGAGTGGTGCAGTCGTTAGTGTACAGCGAGAAGAGCAGTGGGGAGAGAACACATCCCTGAGGGGCACCAGTGTTGGTGGAGCAGCTGTTGGACATGAATTTCCCCAGTCTCACTAGCTGTTGCCTATCTGTCAGAAAGCTGGTGATCCACTGACAGACAGAGATCTTGGTCAGTTTGGTCTGGAGGGCTGTTGGGATGATGGTGTTGAAAGCCGAACTGAAGTCCACAAACAGGATCCTCACATAAGTCCCTGTTTTGTCCAGATGTTGCAGGATGAAGTGCAATCCCATGTTGATTGCATCATCCACGGACCTGTTTGCTCGCTAAGCCATCTGCAGGGGGTCCAGTAAGGGTCCAGTGATGTCCTTCAGATAAGCCAGAACCAGTTTTTCAAATGACTTCATGACGACAGATGTTAGAGCCACAGGTCTGTAGTCGTTAAGTCCTGTAATCTTGGGTTTCTTTGGAATGGGGATGATTGTGGAGCGTTTGAAGCAGGAAGGCACTTCACACAACTCCAGAGATCTGTTGAAGATCTGTGAAAAGATGGGGGCCAGCTGGTCAGCACAGGTTTTCAAATAGGCTGGTGTAACGCCATCTGGGCCTGGTGCTTTTCTTCTTTTGTTCTTCCTGAAGACCTGGCGCACATCATCTTAACAGATTTGAAGAGCAGGGGGTGTGGAGAGGTTGATTACAGGAGGTGTTAACGGTTGTGTAGAGAGATGGTCAGAATGGGTGTTGGGGGTTTCAAATCTACAATAAAACTCATTCAGGTCGTTAACAAGTCGTTGTTAGCCTCAGTGCAGGAGGATGGTGTCTTGTAATTAGTGATGGCTCTCAGTCCACTCCACACTGAAGTTGAGTCGTTGGAAGTAAACTGGTCTTGCAACTTTTTAGCGTAGGTCTTTTTAGCAGCTCTAATCTCTTTGTTCAGTGTGTTCCTGGCCTGATTGTACAAGACTCTGTCCCCATTTCTGTAGGCATCCTCTTTGGCCTGACGAAGATGTCTGAGTTTTGCTGTAAACCATGGCTTATCATTGTTGAATGTTAAATAAGTCCTGGTAGGAGTGCATTTATCCTCACAAAAACTAATATATGATGTTACGGTCTCTGTGAGTTCGTCCAGATCGGTGGTAGCAGCTTCAAAAACACTCCAATCAGTGAGGTCAAAACAAACTTGTAAATCCTGCTCTGTTTCGTTGGTCCATCTCTTTACAGTCTTTACTACAGGTTTAGCAGATTTAAGTTTCTGCCTGTAGGTTGGTATAAGATGAACCAGACAGTGATCAGACAGTCCCAAAGCTGCTCGTGGAACAGAGTGATATGCATCCTTTATTGTGGTGTAACAGTGATCCAATATATTACTGTCTCTGGTGGGACATGTAACATACTGTCTGTATTTTGGCAGTTCACGGGAGAGATTGGCTTTATTAAAGTCCCCAAGAATGATTAAAACAGAGTCCGGGTGTTGTTGTTCTGTCTCTGTGATCTGGTCAGCGAGTTTCTGTAAAGCCAGACTTACGTGCGCTTGCGGAGGGATATTAACACTCACCAGAATGAACGAGTGAAACTCCCGCGGCGAATAGAACGGCTTGCAGTTAATGAAGAGTGTTTCGAGATCTGAGCAGCACATCTTCTTTAACAAAGTTACATCTGTACACCACCGTCCATTGATGTAAAAGCATGTCCCGCCGCCGCGCGATTTCCCCGTTGATTCTGCGTCGCGATCCGCTCTGAACAGCTGTAAGCCCGGCAGATGGAGTGCACTGTCCGGTATGGCGTCATTGAGCCAGGTTTCCGTGAAACACAAAGCAGCAGAGTGTGAGAAATCCTTATTTGTCCGAGAGAGCAGAAGGATTTCGTCCGTTTTGTTGGGTAGAGAGCGGAGATTTGCCAGATGGATGCTAGGCAACGGCGTTCGAAATCCACGCTTCCTGAGTCTAACGAGCGCACCAGCTCGCTTCCCCCCTTTTGCGCGTCCTGAAGCGTTTGATCAGCGCCGCTGCTCCGCCGACAACAACGTTCAGTAAAACGTCTGAATAATTGAAATCCGGTAAAAGATCTTGTGGTGTGTGTCTGCCGAATGTTCAGCAGTTCTTCCCTGGTGAAACTGATCGTGTTTGTTAAACAAAATACAGGAAAAACGAACAAAAACAGTACAAACACTGGAGAGCCAAGCACTGAAGCAGCCGTCTGCGGTGCCATCGAGAGCTTTTAAAAGAACTCCAGGCTAAACAGGCTAACAAATTTATGCTCTAATCTGATTAAGTTTTCATTGAGAATGTTGCAAGACACTGTGAGAAAACCTTGTTAATAATATATATTTTTTAATTTTGTTCAAAATAAAGCATCACAATGAACTGCCCTCAATATGCTTTGAAAAAACTCCTGTGCTAGAATTCCAGGCAATATTAATCTTTCACTTCTTTCCTATTACATTTACCTGCACTGGAGATCCTCCCCTGGCCACAGCAGGGGTCGGGACTGTTCATGAGGTGCAGTTCTTCAGTGTAATTGGTGATGGCAGCCTCATACCTGGCAGCAGAGAGTGCGCTGCAGAGATTCATTCATGCATTCTTTTGTTGTCCTGCAGGGGTCAGGGAGCGGGGCAAGTGAGTGACTCACCCCTCCACATACTGACTGGTGCTATGGAAGTGTGTCGGAAACGATCCGTCACATCTGGCCCTGTCACTTTCAATCACTTATACACAGACAAATGCTAGTGAAGAGTGCAGGGAAAAGGCCTGCTCATTTAAAGCCACAGCATGAGAAGAAAGGGGCCCCGGAGACACATGCATAACGCATGTCCAACACAGCCACGTTCCCACAGAAAGAAATGTGTGACAGCCACATACATCCATATATAATGCATGGGGGAGATTTGTACGCACATTCCAACACGCACAAACCTTTTATTTAAAACTTCACCAAATGGAGAGAGGTTTTTCAAGCCCCAGCTATGTCCAAGCCAAACAGAACACTGAAAGTGTCTTTTGGGTAGTAATTCATCACAGCATTCACACTTTATGTAAACTTTAATTGTGTAAACTAAAATTGCCATTATGTAAACTCTTGAAATTATATAATAATAATAATAATAATAATAATAATAATAATTACCAGATGATGGCATTTTAGTTGACAGGATGTTCAAACTTTCAGACATTCATCCTTCATTATACTGCAGCAGTTTTTTTTTTTTTTTTTTTTAGACACCCCAACTCTCAACCGATGAACACGGGCATCCATCAACTGTCGGGTGAGGAAAAACTTCAGTATTGAGTGTATAAGGTCTTGGGTGTGTAAGGTTTCCTTTTCCCAGTGTGCTGGCTCTTGTTTCATGCTGTGGGTAGCTGAGAGATTAATTCGGAGACAGTTCAAGATAAAGGTAGAGGTGGTGCACAAACAGGCCAGAGACTGCGCTGATCATTGAAAATAATTATTTGCTGTGTCACTGGAAACCCCTTCCCTCCATTCATCTATGTCAAGAAATCTTCTTTGACAGGCACTGTGTGTGTGAAGACATTGGCATTGGATTGCTATTAATGAAGAGAGGAATCTCACATCAAGATTTATGGATCAATCCCTTTTGGGTCTCAAAATACCAAAGATCTATACTTGCCGGCGCAAGGTTGCAAGTTTTGTAATTTAAATGAAAGGGTTTAAAAGGTGACAAATGAACAAAGCATTTGTTCATTACGGACTGATTCTTATGTATATCTCTTAAGATTTATTGCAACAGAATCCTTTTTTTTAAAGAAACGAGTAAATGCTGGAATGATTAATCTCTTTTAATGTTGGTGTCTGAAACCGCCCTCTTTTTGTAATTGCCAAGGAAGCGTAGGCCCTTGTTGTTGGTTCAGGATGTTGCTACACTCTGGAAAAGAAATGGCCAAAGGAACCTTTGATCTTTTTTTTTTCTTTTTCTGTTCGCCTTGCTTTTCTTCAGACGCTTAAAACGACCGGAGGCTAAGTAACCGGTAGGCCCCGGTTAATGCTACCATGCGCTTGAAGTCATTTTCTGAACAAGAGGCAGAAATACGGGACAAGAGAACAAGAAAACACAACAAATATAAAGGCCAAATTTTGAAACAAATTACACACAGGGGCATGTGTGCTGCCATGATGTATTAAGGTGTGGAATACCTCTATTCTCTCTGCTGGATAAGCACTTCACTGATCTTTTGCATAAACATAATTTGGAGTGTCGTCTACAAGAGCCTCGCGGTGGATGAGTTTCAGCCCTGGGCAAAACGGGTGCAATAATTCACAATAATGTAAAGGAATATGCAAGCCTGCCTTCCGTGAAATGTCTTTCTCGCTGCTCATCATTAATATTAGACAATATGACAGTCAGTCATGTTGTTAGAGAGTGAATTGAGAACAACATTAATGATGTGTACATAGTCGTGTTGACTGAAGGAAGACAAATTACTCTTAAAACTCCATGAGACGTACTGAACCCACACCCAAAATCTCCATCCCCAAGTGCACTCTCTTTTCTTCCTCCTCCTTTGCCATAATTTGCACCTCCTGAAGGTAAGCAAACTCAGTGGAGTGTGAGTAAGATTGGGGTGGGACTCCACAGTGACATAATAGAAATGTTACTGTGACAATGAATTTTGTACATGCCAGTTACAAAATGAGATGCTTGACTGAACTGACTGCTCTCATCACTATATCTAAGGTAGACTCACGTTCTTCAGACAAAAGGGGAGATAAAAATAAAATAAATAAATCTCCACTGATAGCCAGAGATGATCACAAAATATTCACACAAAGCTAATTAATTGTGAATAATTATACAGTATATTATGTTATTGCATTTTAACAAAGTTCCTTTTGGTTGGCCAGTCTATAAAAACACTGATGTACTATATGAGCCCACAGATTTTCTGAATGCTCCAATATCTTGTACTTCACTGCATAATGAAAACACAGTAGTGTGTTGGTCTGCTAAATGTCCTTAGAGAAATAAATTCCAGCATTCAGAGCTCAGCCTGAAGAAGAGGGTCAACCTCTGAAATGTCACTGCAATCATCATCCTTCACATAATTATCATAGATACAGAAAAGAATAAATAAATAAATAAATCTATCTAAAAAAAAAAAAAAAACCTTAATGTGCACGCATTTATGCATTTAGTGAGATCTTTATGGTATTTTCTACAAAGCCCAAGCAAACATTAAGACATTTTCCCTATTATAAATGTTACATAAAGATTTAATCATGGGAAAAGCAGGTTTAAAGGCAAATAGAAATAAAATCCTTGAACATAAAAACATACACAGAATGAAGCAGGTATGTCTCCTCTGTGCTGAATGAGTGAGGTTGACAGATCGTTGCTCTCTTCTCTGCCCAGCCCTGTGAATACACATATCCTTATGCTCCAAATGCGGGCTGACAGCTTGCCCGGAGAAATTAAGTTGGTAGTTTGGGGCAATGGTAAAGAGCCTGAGCAAACAGGACATGCTATGTACACCCAGGCTAACAATGAACATATGCTTTGTTTTTCTGATGCCAACATGGAGCATTCATGGCCTCAAGAGACTCCTGAGATTCAGGGACCAGTTGGAGTGAACACCCTGCTGGCTATTTTTGCCTTTTTTGACAGACCGTTGTTTCTAATTTGTTTACACTACTGTAGTCATTAGACTGTGCTGTTTGTTACATTGTGAATAAAGTCCGTCTCAAACTTTAAAACATGACCTGAATGTCTGACCTGACACACTGTAACGGAACAAATAATTTCGGACCCACTTTATATTAACTGTCTTTTTAACAACTGCTAAAATGTGTACTGACATTTACATGAATTCCTTGATACAATGTACTTATCGAATCATAATCAAATAAACATAATCAAATCATAAATCCAGTATAACATAAACTTTATAGTAAATTTCAGTAGTAAATAGTTTTATTCACAGCACAAAACAAGACAAAATGAATAAATAAATATAAATACTTTACTGTAATGTAAGTTCACATCATGTAGTAGAAGAAGTTGAATACATCAGCTATTATGCTGCTTTCAGAGTAGTGGCATACAGTACATATTAAAGGGATAATTTACCCAAAAATGAAAGAAAAAAGAGCCCAAAAGCATGTAAGGGTAACAGGTAAATTTAGCTCAAAGGGAATCATTTAAGATTTTAAAGGGAATTTGAACAGAATCACTGTTTCACGGCTGATCACTGAAACGGCCGGCGATTCACTGAACGAGCCGTTTAACATCAAATCTGCGCTGGATATTAATATCCAAAGTATAGTGAAAACACTATTAATTAGCACAGTAACAAGATCGGCAGTTTAAGACATTAAACTTGTGAGCACAAAACACAAGATACTTCTCTTTTCAATATAAATAAGGCTTTATTAGATAAATCTAAGACATATAAAACTAATCTAACACATAAGCACACGCACTCACACATTCACACAAGTTGCAGGAAGATAGAAAGTTAGGAAAGAATGAGTTTAAGAGGATGAAAATGTGAAATCCCAAGTTTACAGTAATACGTGAAATAGCATACACATGAACAACCATCAGTCACTTAATTAACCCTCGCACTGAGTTCCTCAATGAGGTTAAAATTATATTAGATAACACCAGTACAGATGTGAGTCTGGAGGTTACTTGCGTTGCCTGTTTAACGGGGTTCCCTTTGTTGTCGCTGAAAAGGGGGTTCCCGAAGTTGCTGATTGGCTGGAAGTTCAGTAGTCGTTGAAGTGACATCTTGGGAAGCCCGTGGTTGGGCATTGGCTGAAGATGCGGAGTTGTGGGCTGGTTGAAGTTTCAGACGGGCACTCAAGGTCAGACTCGGAGACACTGCATTACAAAACTTAACTCAGAACACGAAACTCTCAAACGGAAAAGAAAAGAAACTAAAGTAAAAGAACAGAAGTAAAGTTTGACGAGACTAGGTGGTATTTCTTCTCATCGTGGCTAAGTAGCAGCAGGCGTGCAGGCCGAAGCACGTTGGAACGGCGCTCGAAGAACGCTAAAAGTGATGACAAAGCATGACTAAAAGCAGCAGCTAAAAAACAGGCTAAAAGCCGGCATGACTGATAGCAAAATCTAAACGAAAGCTAAAAGCTAAAAGCAAAATTTGATGGTGTCCTGAGTATTTAAACTGGCCTTTTGGCCACACCTCAAATGTTGTCTTGACCAATTAGATACTGTCTTTTCTCGGGGTGTTCCGATGTTTGTCCCACCCATTCATAAATCATATGTTATCTTATCAAGCTCGTGGTCCGAATTTTCCCGCTCTTTCAGGGTATAATTTGGACATGATTCCTATAACAAGAATATGATACATTTGACAAATAACTGATGGTCAGAAACGTTTCAAGCAAGAAGATTCGAACACACACATACTAAACATGAATATGAATACTTAAACTATTCAATGGTTATTAAAAAGATATACACAATAAGTGATTAGAAGCATTAAAGTCAAATGTGTGGGTTACACCTAAATGAATATGGAGTTAAGCAATGGACTGATATCCATTTAGAAGTCTTTTTTGAGTTCATTTTGGTGCATATATGCATTGGAAGGCATTCTCTGTGCCATTCTGGGGAGTAAGGATATGTCCTGTGAAGACCAGAGGGGTTAACAGGTCTTCTTAGGAATTTCAGTCTGGTTCTGCTAGGGGGGGGGGAAGTCAATCCAACGATCTTGTTTACCCTCATGGCTTTACACGTGAGGGTCAGACTGTCCATCTCTTCGATTACTTGCCCCAAATTAGACAATCTCTTCTTCGAATTGAAATTGTCAATAAGTGTTCTAATGGTGTTAATGTTCAAAGCTGTTCTCTGAAAGAGTTGGTTAGTTATCTTGCTTCAGACTGTGGTGCTAGGAGTTGATTTACAACATTCCGGCTTTTCTGTGGAATTCGGCTCATGTTTCAACCAGGCTCCCGATAGAATCTTTAATTTGTCTGGTTCACGCTACAAGCATTCACTGCATGATAAAGTCTATTAGAATGCAGTTAGAATGCCCCTTATTATTCATGTTATGAAATAAAAAATATCCCTGTATGGGTTTCCATATTTATAAAATAGTATATAGTTAAGTAATATCACACAACCAAGAGAGCTGTTTTCCTGAATATAAGTGTGGGAGCTATTGCGAATGTGACATTAATTTTTACAACAGTTCAAAAAAAAAAAAAAAAAAAAAAAAAAAAAATATAATATATATATATATATATATATATATATATATATATATATATATATATATATATATATTTTTTTTTTTTTTTTTTTTTTTTTTGGCCAACAAAAAATAGTTCCAAACAACGTCAGAGCAGAACATTTGTGGATCTCAGAGCAACACTGTAGTATTTTATCCCTGAATGAGTCAATGATTCAATAATCCATTGCTAAACACAGCAACTTGCTTTGTTTCTAAATTAATTAGCCTTTTTGAACAAATCATTTGAATTAATGATTCAATGAATCACTCGCCTCCACCTACTGACAGTTTTGCTGTCATACTTGAATGGTTTAAACCAACCAAGGTACCAGCATAAAGACACACTAAGCTAAATATTGTTAATCATTGTTTTAGGGAAAGAAAAAAAACAAAAACAAAAAAAAAACTTTTTTTTTTTGTCAATATCACACACATCTATTCCAAACATTCTTCACAATATCTTCTATTGTGCTCAGAAGAAGAGAGACATTCATACAGATTTGGAACAAATGAGAGTAAGTACATGATGACCATTTTCATTTTTGGGTGAACTATCCTTTAAAGCTGTAGGGCTGTTATCCATGACATGAGCACTAAACAATGAGCCTAAACAATGCTAACTGTCATTTCAGCCCAGCCAAGAACCTGGTGAATGTGTAGAAAAAGTAATGTCAAGTCAAATCACCTTTATTTATATAGCACTTTATAAAAATACAGATCGTGTCAAAGCAGCTTTACAGTATTAAACAGGGAAATAGTGTGTCAATAATGCAAAAGGCATGGTGTATTTTAATTCCAGGCTGCAACACAAGTCAGACTGAGCAGAGGACTCATCTGGTTCTCATAGCCTTTGCTGAGGAATTGTGCCAGTGGCTGACGAGGTCTTCACATGAGATCTGTCTCTAGGGCTCATTTAGTTGACATGGTCTCCGCTGAAATTCAGGCTGTAGATGTTGTCTCTATAGGTGCTGATCTGGACTGGATCAGCCATCTGGACTGGATCTGGGTGGCTACGGTGCCCTAGGAATAATAACAAAGCAGACTAATATTAGCGTAGATGTCATTCTTCTTTTGATGTAACAAGTACATCGGGTGCTATGGGAAGTGTTCCCGGTTGACCTAATTAATGGAGCCTAACAATCCTTTAACAGATTTGAATTATAGGAATGCTATAGTGTGTTTAATCTATATTTAAACTGACAGAATGTGTCTGCCTCCTAAAAAACACTAGGTAGATTGTTCCAAAATTCCAGTGACACCAGCAGTTGATTTTGATATTCTAGGTATTATCAAATGGTCAGAGTTTTGAAGGACTGTAATGCGATAAGAGCTCACTCAAATACTGAAGAGTTAAAATATTCGGGGCTTTATAAGTAATAAGGAAGATCATTAAAATGTTTACAATGTTTAATAGGGAGCCTGGTGCAGTATTGACATCTGGTCATACATCCTGATTCTCGTAAGAACTCCAGCTGCTGCATTTTGGACCTGCTGAAGTTTGTTTATTAAGCAAGCAGAACAACCACTCAATAAAGCATTACAATAATTTAACCTTGAGGTCATGAATGCATGAATTAACGTTTCTGCATTAAATATTGAGAGCATTTTTAAGATGGAAAAATGCAGCTTTACAAATGCTAGAATCAAGGCTTTTAGAAGCAAATATTGCTATCAAATCGCACACCTAATTGATGATGAGGAATTAACAGAGCAGTCATCAAGTTTTAGACAGTGTTCTAGCTTATGACATGCAGAGGTTTTTTGTCCAATTATTAATACCACTTTTTTTTTTGTTTCAGAATTTAGCAGTACAAAATAAATAGTCATCAACTATGCATTCCATTAATTTTGCAAATTGGTATGCTTCAAAATAAAATCAAAAAACATATTTTCTGATAATATCTTCCAAACAATAAAATCTAAAGAACAAGTATTAATATAACAAATAACAAGTATAACATTTAAAACACGAAAAGCAATGGGCCTAGTACTGAGCCTTGTGGTTCTCCATACTGCAGTTGTGATCGATATGATACTACATCATTCACTGCTATGAATTGATGATGGTCAGATAGGTATGATTTGAACCATGCCAATGCATTTACACTAATGCCAACATAATTGTCTAGTCTATTCAACAGAATGTTGTGGTCAAATTGTGTCAAACTCAGCATTAACATCCAGTAGCACTAGAAATACAACCGTTATCGGATGATAACAGCAGGTCATTTGTAACTGTGATGAGAGCAGTCTCAGTACTATGATACTGTCTAAATCCTAACTGAAAATCCTCACAGATTCCATTTCTCTCTAAGAAGGAACAAAGCTGAGAGCATACTGATTTTTCTATTATCTTTGACAGAAAAGGGAGATTTGAGATCGGTCTATGTCTTTTTTTTTTTTTTTTTTTTTTTTTTTTAATGAGAGGCTTAATTACAATCAGTTTGAAAGTTTTTTTTAGGACATAACCTAATGACAATTACAAATTAATAATATTCAGAAGAGGATCTATGACTTCTGGAAGCACATCTTTTAGTAGCTTAACGGTATAGGGTCTAACATACATGTTTTTGGTTAAGATGATTTAACAAGTTTAATCATTTTTTCCTCTCCTATAGCAGATAATGAGTGGAATTGCTGCTCAGAGGATCTATCTGATGCTTTATTTTTAGTTAATTTAGCCACTGTACTGAATCCAGATTTGTGTTCTCTTTCCTAAAAGAGATGCAAAGCAAGAAGATCAAGCAGTTTTTAATTATTTTTTATTTTCATTTTTTTGAAGGAGGAAGTACTTTCCCTCCATGCAATACTAAGGACCTCTAGTTTTGTTTTCTTCCAGCTGTGCTCCATTTTCTGGGCTGCTCTCTTTAGGGTCCAAGTGTGCTCATTATATCACGGTGTCAGACTGTTTTCCTTACTCTTCTTTAAGTGAAAAGGAGCAACCATATCTAAAGAGCAAGAAAAGAAAGAGTCCATAGTTTCTGTTGCAACATCAAGTTTTTCTGAGTTATAGGATATGCTGAGGAAGATTATTTACAAAGCAGTCTTTTGTTATAGAAGTGGTGGTTCTAACATATTTGTTACAAGGAGTTGAATTTGCAGCTTTAGCTACATAGAGAATGCACAAGATTATAAGTCTCAACCTCATCATGTTGTTCCAAACCAGTATGAATTTCTTTCTTCTGCTGAGTACAAAAGATTATATTTTTAAAGAGCCTGGGTAACCAAACAGTTGACGGTAGCCATTGACATCCGTAGTCCCCAAAAATACTACGGCCATAGTCAATGACTACCATGAAATGTTTGGTGACCAACTAGTGATTTGCAATATTTATCATTTAATGTATGTTAATATATTAATTGTTGTTTTAATATGCGATCTGACATTATCAATTATTGAAGCATTCACTGCGTGATGAAGTCTATTAGAATGCAGTTAGAATGCCTCTTGTAATTTCATATTAAGAGTGCAAAAAAAAAAA